>NW_020837984.1:12704101-12750745 GCF_003676395.1 Aethalodelphis obliquidens | reverse complement strand
TTTTTTTTTTTTTTTTTTTTTTTTTGCGGTACGCGGGCCTCTCACTGCCGTAGCCTCTCCCATTGCGGAGCACAGGCTCCGGACGCGCAGGCTCAGCGGCCATGGCTCACGGGCCCAGCCGCTCCGCGGCATGTGGGATCTTCCCGGACAGGGGCACGAACCCGTGTCCCCTGCATCGGCAGGCGGACTCCCAACCACTGCGCCACCAGGGAAGCCCAGAGACATTTTTAATGTGAAGAAAAGGTCAATGGAAAAGGCTCTCCTCAAACTCCTTTTATGAGGCCAATTTATTGAACTTGCTGACCCAAACCAGATCTTTTTTTATAACTTTAACACATCCAAAAACCTGATAATTACTGAAAAGAATCCCATGTCTTTGCTAGATGTTCTATGAGGTCATTTCCTGTTTATTCAAAAAATATTTATTGTGCACTTCCTGTGTGCTGAATACTGAGGGTAGTTGAGGATAAACAGACAATGGTGGAAAATAATGCCCTAGGTGATGATGTGTTTGGTGCTAATGCTGAGTGGGAACTTTAGCTTCCAGGCATCAGCTACAGTATGAGTGAGGGTTCAGAGGCTGTTAGTATGAATTATTGTATTTATTTACACAGTTTAAGTCTTTGAGTATTTTCACATTTTCTCTGACCTTCCCTCAATTTTGAAGAAGTTATATAACTCTTTTTCCTTCGACAAGATTTTCCCTGTTGAAGGACTGCTTGCTGGGTATAGTGGAAATATTTAGTTTAGTAAGAGGTATATAATGTATCATTGACCTTGTTTTCCAGGAGGAAAAGCTACTCAATCTCAGTCATGTCTCCATCTGCTTTTACCAAGAGCACAGAAGTTCTAGAAGGGAGAATGTTACACTACTGGGTATAATACTTCGGTCTCTTGCATTCACTTTGTTCCCTACAGTAAGTCAGGAGGCATCCAGCAAATAGTCCTTTCCTCCTCCTGTGCACCCTACTGTCCCTTCCCACATCCCCTCTCTTCCCATCTAACGGCACATCTATGACTTGGATGGAAAGGAGGAAATGATCCACATAAACATGACAGCTATAACAGTAGCGACAGAAAATATCTATAACATGATAACTGGATGAACAACAAACTTTTCTTCTTTTGGATAACATCAGCCACAATCTACATTTACTAAGATTTATGTCTTCATACTGTTATTGTCTGAGACTAAGAATACCAGGAAAAAAACAAAGACCAGCCTGGACCATCATTTTCAGAAATGATTGAACCCACTTAGCATGGAAGCTCAGGGCGATGGTCCAGTGAGTGGTGTTCGGATGAAATCAACCTCCTTCCTTGAGGTTAGACATCTAGTCCAGGCTGTAAAACCCAGTGTCTGTCAGAGAGAGGCACAAAGCTTTTATTTTTTATTATTATTATTTTTTAGTTTGCTTACCTAAGGAGAAAGAAAGCATGTGTCTTTGATTTCTCTCTCTGTGGATCCTTTTGCTAGAGTCCCAGCTTCACTGAATATTTAGCATGCTTTTGCTCTAAAAGCAGTAACTTGTTTGAATAAGGACTAATTTTTCAACATGTAGACAAATATTTGAATAAGTGGTGGAAATAATAAATTACCAGCATAAAGTGATTTCATTGCTCTTAAAAGCCAAAAAGCACTCTTGGGAATTTCACGGAAATGACTCCATTTTCCTCTCACTCCCGTGGTAGCCATTTGGTCTTACTCTGGGGTGGACCAGGGTGCAAGTGGATTTTTAATAAGTGAGTACCTGCATATTTTCTCTGGGAAAACAAGTGAAGGAGCAAATACTGGGGGAAAACAACCAAGCTGTAAAGACAATGATCATGTCCTTGGTGCGCTGCCTAACTTTTCAGTTCTTGTCTTCAAATGAAACTTGCTTATAGGAATTCCTTGAAAGACTATGTTGTTCTTTCTGAGGAGTTTAATGAGTGCTCATTATATCGACCATTTGCACTTTCCTGTTTCTCAGATTGCAACAGCGTAATCCAATTACGGATTGTGGGTCTGGTTGGAAAACAATCTGACCAGGGAATTCAGATTTTGAGCCACATCGGGTTTTGGGAGAGACAACCATTGCTGGATCCAGGATGGTGTGCAGAACGGGACCTCTAGAGACCCGATTTCATCTTGGTCTAGCCCACACCACCTTCAGAATCACTATCACCAGGATGATGATTTAACCGTTCTTTGCTTAAGCTCTCTGGGTCTCCTTGGCTTCATAGGGTAACAGAGGGGATTAAATAAGATAATGCATGTGAAGTGCTTGGCATCTAGCAATGTCTTAATACGTGTTAACCAGCACTATCACACTGAAGAAACAAAAATGATCATTTTCTTGTTTCAGGATTGGTACAAGAGCACTCACAGACAGAAGCAGTACATTTGTAATCCAGGTGTGGCTTTTCCTCTAGCCTCACACACGTGCAAACCACTCCTTACACACATTACTGAGTGTTGTTTCTCTGATGCATGGAACTTTTCACCATGATGCCTCTAGAGTAGGTTAAGAAGTTTATATTCCCTTTTAAGATGTTTTCCTTTTATCTGCCCAGTGATAATCGTTTCCTGTACTCTATCTGTGACATCATATTCAAAATATGTTAGTGCCTAGTTTTTCTGGCTTCAAGCCAACATAGCTGGCCTGTAGTTTCTGAAATCAAAACATGGATTTTACAAAAGCATACTGAAAGTTGGACATGAGTTGTGTTAAGTACAGTAAACAAAACTGGGCATCCTAAAACACACACCATCCCTCCAAAAACCTTCCTGTACTCAGGATGAAGCCCAAGTTCTCTTGCACTTTCTAGCATTGATCCTTTTTTGAGTGGCACTTAAGGCTACCTTTCCAAACCTATCACATTTTTTCACCTGGGGTCTCTGGACCTTACCTACCATTGGACTTCATGGGTCCTTCCCAATTCCTGTATTTAAATGAAAACTTTTGCTTGTTTGGGCTTTTTTTTTTTTTTTTTTTCTTGGAAGACTGTCTTTGGATTTCATCAGATTTCCAAAGTAGTCTTTGACCTAAAAAAGGTTCAAAATCTTTGTTTTACTGGAACCTTCTCTTTAGTTTTCCCATACTGGCTGCCCACTGTGGTCTGCAGAAACATGCTGGTCTCTTCTTCAATAAGTGGTGCTGGGAAAACTGGACAGCTGCATGTAAAAGAATGAAATTAGAACACTTCCTAACATCATACACAAAAATAAACTGAAAATGGATTAAAGACCTAAATGTAAGGCCAGACACTATAAAACTCTTAGAGGAAAACCTAGGAAGAAAACTCTTTGACATAAATCACAGCAAGATCCTTTTTGACCTACCTCCTAGAGAAATGGAAATAAAAACAAAAATAAACAAATGGGAATGAAACTTAAAAGCTTTTGCACAACAAAGGAAACCATAAACAAGATGAAAAGACAACCCTCAGAATGGGAGAAAATATTTGCAAATGAAGCAACTGACAAAGGATTAATCCCCCAAATATACAAGCAGCTCATGCAGCTCAATATCAATAAAAGAAACAACCCAATCCAAAAATGGGCAGAAGACCTAAATAGACATTTCTCCAAAGAAGATATACAGAGTGCCAACAAACACATGAAAGGATGCTCAACATCACTAATCATTAGAGAAATGCAAATCAAAACTACAATGAGGTATCACCTTACGCTGGTCAGAATGGCCATCATCAAAAAATCTACAAACAATAAATGCTGGAGAGGGTGTGGAGAAAAGGGAACCCTCTTGCACTGTTGGTGGGAATGTAAATTGATACAGCCACTGTGGAGAACAGTATGGAGGTTCCTCCAAAAACTAAAAATAGAGCTACCAAACGACCAAGCAATCCCACTACTAGGCACATACCCTGAGAAAAGCATAATTCAAAAAGGGTCATGTACCACAATGTTCATTGCAGCTCTATTTCCAATAGCCAGGACATGGAAGCAACGTTAAGTGTCCACTGACAGATGAATGGATGAAGAAGATGTGGCACATATATACAATGGAATATCACTCAGCCATGAAAAGAAATGAAATTGAGTTATTTGTAGTGAGGTGGATGGACCTAGAGTCTGTCATACAGAATGAAGTAAGCCAGAGAGAGAAAAATATACTGTATGCTAACACATATATATGGAATCTAAAAAAGAATGATTGTGATGAACCTAGGGTCAGGATGGGAATAAAGACGGAGACCTACTAGGGAATGGACTTGAGGACATGGGATGGGGGAAGGGTAAGCTGGGACGAAGTGAGAGAGTGGCATGGACATATATACACTACCAAACGTAAAATAGCTAGCTAGTGGGAAGCAGCTGCATAGCACAGGGATATCAGCTCAGTGCTTTGTGACCGCCTAGAGGGGTGGGATAGGGCGGGTGGGAGGGAGATGCAAGAGGGAGGGATATGGGGATATATGTGTATGTATAGCTGATTCACTTTGTTATACAGCCGAAACTAACACAACATAGTAAAGCAATTATACTCCAATAAAGATGTTACAAAGAAAAAAAGAAACAAGCTGGTCTCTACCTCGGGATCTTTTCTCACAATATTTAACATTTCCTGCTTCCTGAAATGCCCTTCCCTCCTGCTACATCAGTGTTTTACACCATATTTTGCTCTGTTACCACCTCCAAAATTTGTGGTTTATTCTCAGATCACCTGAATAATGATCTCGCTAATATTTCCCTTAAAATCAACTATCTTATTTACTTAAAAATATTTTAAAAGGGAACTAGTGGATGAATAATAAAAAGAGAGGAGTATGAAAGTTGGAGAAGACCATGGCCTCAGAGAAAAATATTTCCATCAAAGCAGAAATATAAGCCAGAGACTGGTGATATCAGAGCAGGGGAGAGAGAATTGGGTCTCGGGGGCCAATTGCCCTCCAGGGACTGAGAAAAAGAGCCATGTGGAAAACAGTGGAAATTGGGAATGGGCAGCCAGAAATGGAGATTCTGGCTGCCCTGTGGGAAAGGGGATAGTATGTGGGAGAGAAAATAGGCACAGGGTGAGAGTGAGAAAGAGTGAGAGCTGGGGTATAGAGGTTCTGAGATGGATGCTGGGTTTGGGATGAAAAATGGTGCAAAGTGTGAGGCTGTACATGAGAAAAAGGCACTTTGGAAACGGAAAAAGATGGAAGCAGAAGAGGGGTAAATGGGGGATGAGTGAGAGTTCAGCTTATGGGGGCTGCATTTTCTAGAAGAGGGTGTGGAGAGGGAAGGCAGGATGTCCCCAAAGTGGGGCTTGAGGGGCTGGCGGAGAGACCCCGAAATGGGCAGAGGCAGTGTGTGTGTGTGTCTCATGGAGAGGGGGGTGTGAAGAGCGATAAACGGAGACCATTTTCTTAATTTGGCAAACAACTACCTTAATGGTCTGTTCTTAAGTGTGGCACAGAAATCTGAAATGCCAATCCCAACACTGGCAGAGAGAGATGAACATTCTACAAACAGCGCTTGAAAGTGCCACTGAGTGGGTCAGATAGTGAAGAGGTACTAAAGCTACTCTGGCAGTCTCTAGTAGGCTAGGGCCATTGTTCTCAAACCACTGGGGGCATAGGAATCCCTGGGAGGTCTTGCTACAACCAAGATTCTTAGTCAGCAGGTCTGGGGTGAGGCCCAGAAATTTGCATTTCTAACAAGACCCCCAAGTGATGTTAATGCTGCCGGTTGGGGACCACACTTTGAGAAGCACTTGGCCAGCAAAGGCATTCCATGCCTTTTAGAGATTGATCCAAGTGCTCTTAAGTTTCTTCTGAGCCATAAATCCCTGCGAGAGAAAATGAAGTAAGTGAACATACTCTCTTAAGTCTGAACGTACAGATGAATATAAAACGTTTGAAATGTGTCATGGAAACATTTCAAATTGCGATCGATTCTTATCAATGTAATAGTTCAATAAAGAAGAGAGTCATGTTTTCAGGTCCCGCCTCTTGGTTTCCTGCTTTAATGTGGATTCTTAACTTTGCTTTCCTGTGATAAGCTATCACTTCAGATTTAGTCGATGGCGGGCCCCCTGTGGCACGGGGGAAGGGCAGAGCCGGGAAGATTTTCTTTTGCTCGCTGTCTTGGAAAGGCGGGGTGGCCAATGGTGAAGGAGGAGTTTTTGCTGTTTCAATGCCAGGATGCTTTTCTGCCCTGGTGACCCTACCGTGGGGTATCTTCCCTCTGCAGCCTCCAGCCTCAAGGCTCTCTGCCCACCATTGCAGCTCCTTTTCCCTGGTTTAGGTCTGAGTTTAGAGCGGTGGGAGGACAATTTGGGGAAGGGAAGGGCACACTTCCAGTGCTCAGAAAGAACAGCTTTGACTGAGTCAGAAACCGCTACATCTCCTTGAGATTTTCTCATGCTAAATCCACATAAGGCACCCACCATGATAGATGCTGGCACGGTAAACAAAAAGCTTTTAAATATTAGCATCAGTTTCACATTTTTCCTTGTTCAGAGGGGACAGAGTTGTCCTTGCTCTTGATAAAAGATTCCAGGAATTGAGGCAGTGATTAAGAGAGCTGTGTAATCACGAGAAGGGAAACAGTCCAATCAGTAACTAATAAACAACAGGAAGGATGATGGATACTGACTTCTTAGCACTCCTAGTTTTCAGCCATCAGTAACTTGGGGATGTTGGTTACTGTAGCTGCCCATATTTGATGTTTTTCTCTGTAGAAACGGTAAAAAAGAGATGAATAGGGCAAATCAGAATCAGAGACTGAGTTCTCAGGTATAGAACTGCCAGATAAGCTGCTGGATGCCCAGTTACATTTGAATTTCAGGTTGACAATGAATCATTTGCTGTATGGGACATACCCGCTTCTGAACTTCAAATTTAGCTGGATATCTTGTATCTTTGTTGGCTGAATCCGGCAACACTACTCAAGGGAAACTTTTCTGTTTGGGGAGTAGCCTCAGTGTTACCGAGATACCACTTGTCTTGCTTCATGCCATCCAGAATGTTGAAATTCTCTTTAAGTAGAAAGATGCAAGTTCACAAGTGTTATTTGTGAGTTCATGTCTTAAGAATTTAAATTCACGATCTTAGAAAAGGAAAAAATAAAATCAGGGCTGGTATTGACAGAAAGCCAAAAGTGACTCTTTCTGCCCTTTCTAAGGCAGTCAGCTGACGTTGTCAGTTGGACATAAACTGTAACAGTGAATAACAGATGGGCCATCTTTGGGTTATCTGTACTCTATTCAACACCTCTTTGAACAATAATTATAATCTGTTGGCAGGAAATATCAATTCAAAGGTCAAGTGCTCTCATAAAAAATAGTGATTATTCAGTATTTCCTACTTTGAACCAAAGCACACACCAGGATTCATTGTATCACTATCTTTTGTACAGCACATATATGCTGAAAAATGGATCGCTTAATCATATGATTATCTGTCTTCAGGGAGGCTACTTGAACATGAATGGGATCTGTCAAGAGAGGTACGTTGCTTTACTTGTGATTATATCTACAGTCATTACAGGTTAGAAGTTGACTTTTAAAACAAATATCTAAAATATAAATTATTTTTACAATGCAAAGTGGGCACTTAGGTGTAAAACAGCTCCATGAGCTGAAAAAAATGGACATGTTGCATGAGTGGAACTCCAGGCTAGCATCATTTCCTTTTCCTTCCTCTGATTTTAAGTGAGGAGTCAGTCTAGAAGGACAGGAGAAGACCCCACCTCCTAATTAACTCAGGGGAAAAGGTTGGAAAGGCCATGCAGTTAACCTTTCTAATTGCATCGCCAATTACAATAATAGAAAGGAAGACCGCCTAGCAGTGAATCAGAATTCTGGGAAAATCTCATGGAGATTCCAGGCACCATGTGAGCCAAAAGACTGGAGAAGTTGAGCATATGTAGCCAAACCCCATTAATCTCTTTGTGTGTTTTCCGTAGTCCTCCAGGGTTCATTTTGGAGAGGGAGTTCAGCGTATAGGAGAATGAAAATAGTAATTCTGGTGGAAGCTGAAACCAGCAGGGGAGCTGGGTTCAGTTGCAGCAGCACAGGAGGTAGACGGTTAAGGTCTTTCTTCTGAAGGTGCCACTAGGTACAAGCAATTCCAAGTGACACCCTTGGCAAACTATTCCAGTGGCCTCCCAAGCTTTGGGCTAGTTAGGCTTTAATTGCATATTTTTTGACAAGCAAATATGTAGTTGCAAGGGACAGAAGAAGAGGAGCAAAACCCTGAACAACTTTGTTGAGGTTATGTCTCCTGACCAAAGGATTCCAACCGGGTGCTCAATCCTGAAGTTCATTGTATCTGCTTCCAAGGGCACCTAATGACTTTAACCTCAGGTTCAGTATCAGTTCTTAATAGGTAACACCAGTTTCCATCCCATTCTTGTTGATGGAATGAAAATAATATATGCCTGTGTTCCTATATGTCAAATGAATCAATTCCCTATCTCCATGAACTTATTTACAAATGCAACATTTTTGGAGAAGGAAAATTTGCCAAGAAGCAGGAAAGTCTCCTTACAGAGCGGAAACTATTTTTACGATCCAAGGATGAGCACCAAAGACACTAGAATAATTCATTCTGTGAAGATTGCCAAGAAAACCTTGTTTTGAAATCCCCACACCCGTGATGACATCATGCTAGGTGAGGCATCCACCTTTGGAAACAATACATAGACATTTGTTCTTAAACCCTGCTGCCTGGTTTCAAAGGGCTTTTTATTTTTTTGCCTCTCCTGGTGGTTCTGAGTGGCTGCAACACATGGTAAATCTTTAACTTCAGGTGTCCTTCTGTGGTGACCAACTAAAATATTAGCAAAATAAATGTTTTATGGGAAAGTGTTGGCACGAGCCCCAACAGAAACAGGTGGTATTGGGTTATTTCAGTATAATGTAATGATACAGCCAGGTTTCCATCTGGACAGCATGTGGTTGGGTCTGTTCAGAGAGTATCAAAGAGAGTGAGTATGCAATGGGGAGAGCCAGCCATGCACAAGTGTGCAGCTAGATGGCTACTTTACAAAATAATAGTCTGGGTTTCGGGTCCTCTGGGTTAAATATTTTTACTGTCAAAATCTGAATTTCTTCATAAAATATTAAAGGCGAAGCAAACCTCTGACATGCAATCCAGAGCCGTGTAATTATAAGGCAGTTCCTGGAAACCAGAGAGCGTGCATTAAAGCGAGGCGTTTATTATCAAGGAGTTCATTACCCTTGGAAGCGAAGACGTGTTGCAGAGGAAGCCTCAGAACAGAGAAGCTTTTTAGCAAGGCTTCCTAGACTATGAAAATGAAGCTCAGCCTTGCTGGTAAGAATACAATGAGAAAATAAGGAGAGAATGGGATTAGTTGACTGTAAGGGCCTGATTGTGATCCAAAGCTAAAGAGATATATCCTTAATTTACCACCAGGGAAGAGTCTTTCTCCCTCTTCCATAAAATTTCTGCTTCAGGCATTTCAAAATACATGGAATTAGGAACACTTGGAACATTTGGTTTTGTACTCAGCTCTCCTCACTGTATGTTTATGCTAAGCTTGATAATAAACTCTTGGCTCAATAACTCCCTCTATGTATCCCAGAGAGAGGCATCAAATTATGGCTATGGGCAGAGGTAGATCCTCTTCAGAGGCAGAGAGACCTCACTCCATGGCTCTCTCAACTGAAGCCAGAGGAAGAAGATGAGAACATGCACAGAGGGAGTAAGCGATTTGGAAGTGGTTTGCAATCCCCTTGGTGCTGACTAGAGGACTCAGGAAGTCATGGGCACCATCTGCCAAAATGAAGGAGCCACTTGGACCCCAGGATACTTGGCCAGAAAGACCTGGCTTCTAGAGAATTCTTTGTAGGCATTAATCGAGAGTGCGGTAGACATTGAAAGCAAAGGCAATCGAAGGCTGATGGATAAAAGTGATGAAGCAGGGAAGGCTCAGAAAGAGGAGATAATGAAGTCAAGCACTTAACTGTAATGCCTTCATGCCACTGGTACCCAGAGGGGGAATGCATTCAGGAGGCTCTTGCCTGTTAGTCAGAGAGTGGGCTGTTCTACATTATCTGATATATTTTTCTAGGTTAGCAGAGAGAGACAGAAGAGATGGTGTGATGAGAGGCCTGGAAGCCACGAAGTCTGATTCTTTTACTGTTCCTCTTGTGGGGCTGGACAGAGGCTAAGGAGAGAATGGAACCCTAGAGGATAAGACAAGTTATGTACTGTGGGCCCTAGGTTACCTGGGAAAGTAATATTCTCCACCTGGAGCAGACCTGACATGATGCGATAAAGACGTATCTCAGTTCTTCTTTCCAAAATGCGTTGGGACCCTATTGTATGCACCGTAGGACTTTGGCTCCCATGGGGTTCTAGAAGGTGGTGGCAGGCATAGTCTTCCTTGTTGAGGAATTTATGATCTAATGGGGGAGAGTGCACACCCAGTGGGGAACTGGAATTTGAGCCACCCTAGGGCAGAGGCTCTATCTTCATTTTATACTTCATCACATGGCATATAGTAGATGCTAAAATAAATGCTAAACTGAACTAGACTAGAAGACAGGTGATGGGGTTGGACAGGTATTTGTATGGCTTAGAAGTATCTTTTGACCTCTTTGGTGAGTCTCAAGTTCTCATGTGTGGAATGAAGGGTCCGATGATTGGACCAATCTCCCAGCTCTCATATCCTAGGACCTTAACTCAGAGAATATATACAGAAGTGCCAATGATTATAGGTAACAACTCTTACCATTCATGAGCATCTTTATGTTAGGGGATTTAACCCTCACCACAACTCTGTGAGGTTAGAGCTTTATCTCCATCTTTTATGGACGGGCAAACTCATTCTCTTGTTCAAGTTCACACAGCAGGTGAATGTTGCAATGGGGATTCTTCAAACTCAGCTATGTCTGACTCCAAATACTGAGTTCTTTCCACCATACATCAGGCTGCCTCCCACCTCCATGCTAAGGAAATATCAGAATGAATGTAATGATTTAAGAGGGAGGTGGGGAACTTCATTACCAAGATCTGATTTATGCCTCAGATTTAAGTGCTCGGCTCTTCGGTAGCCAGGTAGGGGTTTTTTAGTCCTTAGAAATCATCCGAGATCAAGACAGTTGACTGAATTAATTGCACAACCATTGAAAACTCTCTGAGTATCTTTCCCTGGAGTTATCTCCCCCACTTCCCTTTTCTCCTGGGTTCCAAACTCTCCAGCTCTCCAAGTATAATGACATGAGTTGTTCCTTAAGGAAAAATAAATCCTTTAAGCCGCGGAGGGAAGCGAGTGTTCCGCTCCGAGTTAGGGAGAAGAAGAGCTGGAGCAGAGCCTGGGTTTTGCAGGTGGGAAGGTGTTGACCTGTGGTTGGGAATCCCGCCTGCTCTGCTGTTGGCCTGTGGTGGTTTATTCTGATAGGCAGGAGGAGAAAGGGAGGCCAGGAGCTTTGTGAACAAATGCAGTGAGTCTGGCTCCTCTTGAATTGTCACTGGGCTCTACATGGCATGGTTGAAGTGAGGAAGACTGCTTCTGGCTGTTGGGGAAATTGCCCAAACTATTCTTCAATGTTGTGGTGACAACAAATCAGATGCAGATGTAGAATTTGGGTGGTCATTCCAAGATCTTGTTGAAAATGTTGCTGCTGCCTAATATTTATTGAGCACTTAATATGTGCAAGGTCCTGTGCTAAGTGCTTTGCAGTGGAGAAAAGTGAAGCTTAAAAAGGTTGGGGAACTGGCCTGAGATCTTAGGGGTAGGAGGGGTGAACTCAAACCAGGTGTGTCTGACTCCAGAACCCAAGCTCTTAATCATTATGCTAAAATTAAAGCCCCAATATAGTGCCATATAAATAAAGTAGTGAATGCGTGTCTATCAGTGGGATAAGTTGGGGCTCGTGGATAATCATTTAGAATGGAGCAGAAGGGCCTTTCCTTTCATTTTGGCAAAATAAATTTCAGATGGATTAAATGTGTAAGCTAAAAGCAAACCCATAAATGTAATGGGAGAAAAAGATGGTGAATATAATAAATGATGATATGAGGCAGAGGAAAACTTTATAAAAATAACTTTTAAAAAAGATAAAAAGGATATTTGGCTACAAAAACCTTCCAACATTTCTATATATGAAAACTGTGAGGAAAGTTAAAAGACAAACAACTGGGAAAAACATATGCATATTCTTTATGTCGGCTAAAAGGTGCATATTCTTACTAAACTGATGTGTACCACAGTCTTACCAACCAAATAAAGAGACAGAAACTCTCTTTCTCTAATAGAAACATGAGTAAAGACCACAACTAAATAATTCACAAAGAAGAAGTACAAATGGACAATGTGCAAATGAATAGTGAGAGTTCAGCCTCACTAGCAATAAAAAATTAAATTTTAATTGATATTAAAATTGACAATTAAAAAATTGTCACAGAGAGAGAAAAAATAATAAACCTTGTGAGGACATAGGGAGATTGCCCCTACTTTGGGATGATTTCCTATATTAATGGTGGAGTGTGATTGGTACAATTTATCTACAGGGCACTTTGACAACATGTATCAACGTTTTAAATTTGTTCACATCCTTTGTCTCAATCATTTTACATCTAGCAATCTGTCCCAGAGAAAATCATACTGAATGTGAACGATGACTTACCTCTAAGGACAGGCATTGAAGCAATGTTTCTAATGGTAAGAAAATTAGAAATAATCTGAATATTCAATAAGAGAAGCTGGGTTAAAGTAAATTTTTTAACTTTCATTTAAATGGTAAGGAATATGCTAGAATATTATCCAGTCACTCAAAATAACTTTGTAGAAGAATATTTAATGCCACAGAAAAATGTTCAGTATGTATTCCTTGGGGAAAAATGGGCTATAGAGCGGCATACATTAAAAAACAAAAATCACACGTTTATACCTTTTCTAAAATGAATGGAAAAAGAAACACTAAAATATTAATAGGGTCTACCTCTCTGATCAAGGATATATATATATATATATATATATATATATATATATATATATGAATATAAAATCTTTGGTATGTTTTCTTATAATTTTCAAATATTTTATAAGTATTTTTTGTAATCGAGAACAAAATAATATTAAAAAGCCTATTTTTGATATAATTTACTAAGACATGGTGTGTTTGTGTATGGGGGAGGGCTAAGGATCAAGTGCTACAAAATTCATCCTCTGAAATATTGTTGCCATTTCTGAGCATATGATTATAGTTTTGGGAAACCTAATACTTTCTAAGGAGCACGAAGACGCACATAGAGGAAATTCTACTTTGAGATTTCCAGGTAAAGGCAGGGAGCTATTAATTAACTGAACACATGAGTGTAAAAAAGTGGAGAAGATGTTAATTTGACCCAGAAGTGGATCAACCCCCAGAAGCAGAGGTGGCCCAGACTCTCCATGCCTTCCAGTGCATATTAGACTGAGATCTGGCTTCTCTTATAGTCACATTTTCAGGTTGTAAGTCCCCCTCCAACCTATTTAATCACATAGAGGAAATTTAGGACTAGAGTTGGGTAATTAATATGTGTGTGTGTGTGTCTTTGGGCGATGGAGGGGGTAGGTGAGAGTCTATGGGGGTGCCCAGTCCCAGGAGAGGGGACAGAGAAGGGACAGATCTGTAGTCATTAGGATGGGCCTTCGTGCTGAGTAGCAATTTGTACGCATTTGATAGCCCAAATGGTGTGTGTGTGTGTGTGTGTGTGTGTGTGTGTGTGTGAATGTACGTGAGGAGGTAGGCATTGTAAGATTTTTGTTGTTTGGTATTTTTGAGCTGAAGGCTACTGTTTTTATTAGTTAAGGCTCTAATCTGGGTTGAATTTATCAGCTCTGTTGATCAATTTTTCAAAGGAGTTTAATTAACTACTTAATGAAAAAATCTACTTTGCTGTGTAAATTCATGCCTTGTTAAATTCCGGCCAGAGACTGTGGAAGGTGGGACTGGGATCTTCTTGCTAGGGGTCTATTGGTCCCACTAATCACCTTTTGGTCGTCTAGAGGTAGGAAGTGGAATTCTGGATCACTGACCCCTAAATTCAGAACCTGGAGCTTTCAGAGTGTGCTCTAGATATCAAACAGAATGTTTACCTGTTACCTTGGTTGGGGAAAGAATTAGTAGCCAGCTGGTAGTCCATTTAATACAGTCTTGTATTATCACTGGGGAATTCAGAGCAGCTAATGGTCTCCTTTGCCTCTTTCTCCAGCCACGTGTTTTTCTAGCAGTGTCTTTATTTTGTGTTTGTATCCCTTTGCACTTTTCTTTGTTATATACCAGTCTGTGTTCAGATGAACCATTTTCTCTAATCAAATAAAGGTATCGTAAATTTTATGTCTACTTTTCTAGATATGAACAATTGGACCCAGCTATTATTGCATTTGCCCATGTTAAAAAAGTTATTCTTTTATAACTTTATAAAGATTTTAAATAACACCAGGACAAAAATAGGGAACCAGCCTGTTTGCCCTCTTGAAGTTTGCTGAACAGTCAATTTCTACCTGTTAAGTGTCAGTCAATCCATGTTATATCCATGGATTATATTGCTGATATACTATATCAGCAATATAACATAAGCAAATTTAAGACAACATGGAAATGTTCGTGGACGGGTATTGAATGACTCATTAAAGTTCAGATGGATTCTGTCTTTATTTCTCTCTCTCTCTACTTTAGTTTCCTAAAGTGCGGTATGGTGAAGGAAACTAACTAGGATTTGGATTTCTTTGGATTTATATATTTCTCCAGTGCTGAATAGCTATTTTTTCAAGTCAGGCCATCTCTGTTCCCTCTCCACGGGAGTGAGAAATGGGGCAGTATATTCAATTTTGTTGCCAAGACCCATTGCCCTACACCAAGGGGTCGTAGAGCAGCATGGAAACTCTTTGCTCTTGGTTGAAAAATGCAGGCCCCTTCTGCTAGATAAGTCAATGTGTGATGGCCTCAAATCAAATGCCTTCATTTCAAAGTGACTGGCCTTTGCTTTAGCTCTATCAGGAGGAGAGAAAGTCTAGAGGATTGGAGAAAATCCAAACCGGTTCATCAGCCCTTAATGTTTTCGAGAATGTTTTATTTTGCTGCAGTGTCTAGTAGAGAGTTTCAGGCTGCCTTGGTGAGGGATGAAAAGCAGAGCCAGTGACTGGTGACTTCATAAGCTTCAGAATGTGGAGCCAATTAAGCTAGAAATCTTGAGGAAGGTGTGCCTTTGGGGTGTTTATGACAATCTAGAGTAATATGAAATTAAAAAATCCTTCTCTTTGGAAGGAACATCCACATTTACAGCCATCTGTGAGAAACAAACTGGGTTATTAAGAACTTTGGGTTGGAAAATGCACGGCTCTTTGCATTTCCAGCACAGATCTGGAACACTGTTCTTCCAGGGTCCTTTGGGAGTGAGGAAAGTCTGTTTAGAACATGCACAAAAATGCAAAAATGAATTGCATTTGGCTATTAGTAACATAGATTGGAAACAACACTAGCTTATACAAGTTATGAGTTTTTTCTCTCATGTGTAATAGACGAAGAGACAAGCAGTCTATGCTAATACGGTGACCCCATGGTGTCATCAGGGTCCCAGGTCTTTCCATCTTCCTGTTCCTCCATCCTTAGCACATGGCTTTCGTCTGCAGGGCTGCCTCATGGTCCAATATAGCTTCTGGATTGCAGTCTTCATCTTTTCCACACCTAGATGAGGAGTGAAGGGCAAAAGGGGGAGATGCCAGCTGTGTGTCCCTCCCTCAGGGAGGTTTTCTGGAGCTCCCCTTCAACCGTGTCCATCTGCATATCATTGGCCACTCCCACTTGCAAGGGCATATTTTAGCTTAAGATCTGCAACTGGATTCTTGTACTGAGGAAGAAGGAAGAAAGTACAGTAACTGGGCAACTGTCTGTGGGCCACAGTAGGAGCTCCTGAGCAAGCCGGTGTGAGGTCTTTCCTGCGTAAGCCCGCACACTTCCAGTTCTGATTCCAAAGGCTTTAGCACCCTTTCTCTATACATTCAGAGCCTCTCAACATCCTGTGTTTGTAGACAAGGAAATGAACTGGTTCACCTCTAATATACGTAGACCTCAGAGAGGTTCACCAATTTGCTATGGGATACACAGCAATCTAAAGAGGTGGAGAAATTGGCCCCGGATCCTGGAAGTTGACGTGAAAGGCAAGAGTGTTAAAAGCACAATTTGAAATATTGTCACTGGTGTCACCAGTTCACCAAGGACAACAGGATGTGGATATGATTAACTCTCAGTCTCCAGTTTATCCACAGCAGAGGAATTCTCATAGTAATAGTCACCTTATTCTGTGCACTTAATATAGGCCAGGTGTTATCCATCCATTATGTCTAATCCTCATATAACCCTGCACAGGAGGCACCGATATCCCAGTTTTTCAGCTAGGGAAACAGGACATCAGAGGGGTTATATCACTTATTCAAGTCACACGGTTAGTAAGAGCTGGAGTAGAGATTTGGACACACATCTCGGACAACAAATCCGTGTTCCTCTCCTCTGCTGCATGCTGGCGATTGGACGCTGGTTTAGGAAAGACATCCAGGTCCTATAGAAAGAGATTTGAGGGGCTTGTTCTCATCATGGGAAGCGGTACTTAGGATGGTGTGAAGTTTCCCTGCTCCTGCTTCTGCTCCATGGCAACTGTTCACTCACCATTCTGCATGCATCCCAGGCCCCCCGCTGGGTGCTCAGAGCAGCGGGCTCCCAGCCCCTTATTTTCCTCATTGGGTCATGTTGCATGCCACCCTCCTCCCCATGTGCCACTCTGGAGAGGCGCATAAAAGCAATCAGTATATTCTCATATTTTTTCTTGATGTAAAAAGATGAAGTCATGGCATATGGTCAGATTGCCAGCACTGTTAATAATAAACCTCACATAATTAAGCACTGATTTATTCCTTTATATAAGTGAAACAAATTGCTTTAACTGCCTTTGCTCGAGACCATCCAGTCAGATGGATTATGTATAGGAAGTTGAAACTAAAAGTTATGGGCGCTCATATTTCACTCTGATGGAGGTTTATTGGAGGTACAATTAGAACCCTAACTAAATGTGTCCTGTGTTCCCTTTGATGGAGAGATCAGATATTAATCTGGGGATATGACTAATTCTCAACACAGCTGCTCTCCTTGCTCTAATATTCCCACTTTCAGTTCAAAACCTGGAAACATGTTTAAAAAATTGATCAGAGCTTATAATAGCAATAATCACCTTGAAATTGGTTGTTACTCCAGTTAATGAACTGAGTAGGAGAGCAAAAGCCTCCCTCTGTGTCCCTCAGGCCTTTAACTAACAAGCTAGTTGTTAATCACTGGGTTTATTAAAAAAGAAAAATCTCTTTAGGGGATTGGACTGGGAAAAAGTAGGGGGCTGAGTGTTCTCAGTCTGAGGATCCTTTGACAGCTCTGATCATCTCCGGCAGCTACATCCCTTTCCCACCAAGGCCAGGGCTGTGGTGACCTGTGGAGATGGCATCTCTTCCTCCAGGCCCTGGGGCCCGGCTGCCTGAAGAGTGGTCCAGAAGCTTATTAGAAATGAAGAATCTGAAGCCCCAGCACAGACCTGCGGAACCAGGGTCTGCACTTTAATAAGCTCCTCCACTGAAGGCATCTGGGTTCCTTCATTTGCTCCAAGCCTCAGCTTGTAAAACGGACCTCATCTCAGAGGCTTCTCTACAGGCTCTCATAAGGTCTCAGCAAACCCCCTCCTTCTGACCTCAACTGAATCCCCGTGGAACAGGGCAATGTACACCAGAGCATGGAGCATGACACCTGGTGAGAAGTAGACTCAATACATGTATGTGTAAAAAGCTATTTCCCCAAAGTGTATCTTCTTTCAAGGAAGAATCTCTTGGAGAAAGGGGAAGGCCTGCCGGGTAAGAGTCTTGGGATGGTCAAGCAGTCTCAGGTGAGCCAGGCGGTCCCTGGGGTTCGGAAGTTGTGAGGTAAGGGACTTACATCCTTAGAACAATTTCGTACTGTCCTACTTTCACATCCTAGTGCCTGGATATGACCCCTTGCCCTTCATCTAAACACCATTGCCATTTCCTGCTCACAAGAGAAGCGCTCCTTTCCCACAGATCCTGCAGACTTCCGCAGACCCCTAAGCAACACTTTCCAAGTGAGTAGAGTTCAGCCCTGGGTTCTGCTGAAGCTTTAATGAGCTGCTGTTTTATTTCCTTGCTCTGTTTCCTTTTATAACTGTCCACGGCGAAAGATTTCCTCAAAAGCTTAATGAAACCCGAATCACAGCACGGCTGTGTTTTATCGATGTGCCTGCCACTGTTCTGGAACTGTGGGGTCGCTAGGGCAGGGGAGCAGCTTCAGGGAGCCGCCCGGGGCCGTGGGGATGACGTCATGGGTTAGAAAGGCTGGGAGCAGTTGGAGGAGAGATGCTGCTAACAGTCTGGGGTTTGCAGATAAGCCCAGGAGTAAAAAGTGACGTAGTCGGGATTAAGCAGAGCATTGGAGATTAGAACTATGAGAAGCCAGCTGGGGCCCATCCCCTTCCTTGTTCAGGTCCTGGAGTCGCTTAACTGTGAATCAAGCTCGTGAGAAGATGCGGGACCGGCTGTGCACAGCGACCCTACCGGGACCTCACCTCCCCACCGCTCCAGACGAAAACCGCCATCCACGTTCACTTCCTCTGTGGTTTTTGTAGGTGTTGGGTTCACTCAGTGGACATGCCGCCCTCCTTCCAGATTTACTGGAATATAATTTTCACTCTTGGGAAGGTAGCCCCTGAATGACCCTTTATTTCTCTCCCTAAACGGAGGGAGACGGTTTACACCGCTGGTCGTGAACTGGCTCATAATGTGATTCTGTGTTGGAATCACATGAATGACTTTTCACCCATAATGCTTCTCTAAGAATTTTAAGTTACAAATAAGGAGTCTCATTTTGTACTTCTGCAGAGTAATTGCTTAGGAATTCAAACAAAACGACCTATCTGGTAATCCATGGTGTATGTCTGTGAAATTTCATTTTCTTTACTTGCACCTTGTTACTTTTCTCTTTTTTCAGACCTGGAGATTTGCAGGCAGTTGCACAGTATTAGCCTTGGAAGGACCCTGTGTACGAGCTAGTGCAGAAGAGGATCTTAGTCTTGGGGCGGGGATTTAGAGTCGGCGGTGTGGGGAGGAGGGGGACTGCGATTTATCCAAACTCACAAAATTAGCTGGTGGCAGAGCTGGAATCCTGCTTCTCCTTTCTTAAACTGGATTTTGAAAATTGCGCCCTTTCTCCTTAACTTTGCAATTCCTACCCCCATCCCCGCCCTGTTGCCATTTGTCTATATATTTTTTTCCCAATTCGGAAATTTAAAAATATAAACAAAATTGACTTTATTAGTGCTTTCCTTTATGGTGTCTGCGTGTTTCTGTCATATTTAGGGATGTCTATGGTGCTTCAAGGTTATTTTGAAAAATGTTTTCTTCTAGTGCATTTGTGTACCGTAGAAGGGCTTGTGAATAAATTAGTAAATGCCTGTCATTGTCTCCTCTGCCTTTCTTTGTTTTCACAGCACTTATTATTCTCCACGCACTGGAATGTGTTATAAGAGGAGGGATTTTTTTTGTCCTCTACAGTACTTTGTCCATAGTAGGTCTGTAGGAAGTATTTGATGTTGAAATAATTTATGGTTTATTTTCACATGTAAATGCAGTTGGAATTTGTTGTAAGGAGTACGGTGGATCTTTGACTGTACTTCCTCTCTCCCCCTTCCAGTAGCTGCCTTTTTGTCTTCAGCCAATTTATTGATCAGTAAGTTTATTCTTTCCCCATGGATTTGAAATGACATTTTTATCCCATAATGCATATCTGAATTTATTTTAGGACTGATCTTCATAAATGTCCTGGCTTTCTTTCATATGTTTTTCTTTAGGTGAGATTTTTTTGGGTTCATTTTATCAAATGCCCCCACTCCCTACCCCTGTGTTTGTTCTGACTGTTGAGATTGAACCCCAGTCCTTCTACCTCAGTGTTCAGTACTCCGAGACCAAATTAGCTTGACATAAAAAAAGAAGCCATCTGAAGAATAAATTAAATCGTTGTGGTCAGCAGGATTGGAGGTCTGAATCCAGAAATAACAGAGTTGCATTTATTGAAAACGTACTATCTTATTTCATTGACTAGAAGATACCATTAATTATAAGACATCATTATTTTATGTATCATTAGAAATAAAAGATTGCCAAATTAATTATGTCAATTGTAAGATGCATCTAACTTCAGAGATGTTAAAATGTTAAAAAAAATGCGTCTTAGAAGCAATGAAATACCACATTAGTAGAATGTTATAGAAACTAGAGTAGGGAATTTTCTTATGCAGTAATTTTCCTACTCTTTTTAAATGTTTTTCAAAAGTCATCTCGTTTGTCCCTTATTACTTCTCTATGGTATAGGAAGGACCAATATTTTCATTCCCAAGTTACCTATAACAATAATAGTAACACATACATAGCAGGAACTATGAATTGGGTGCTGTCCTAAGTCCAAGGCTGCAAAGTAAGTAGTAATGTCAAAAAGAGTCATGTACCACAATGTTCATTGCATCACTACTTACAATAGCCAAGACATGGAAGCAACATAAGTGTCCATTGACAGATGAATGGATAAAGAAGATGTGGCGCATATATACAATGGAATATTACTCAGCCATAAAAAGAAACGAAATTGAGTTATTTGTAGTGAGGTGGATGGACCTAGAGTCTGTCATACAGAGTGAAGTGAGTCAGAAAGAGAAAAACAAATACCGTGTGCTAACACATATATATGGAATAAAAAAAAAAATGGTTCTGAAGAACCTAGGGGCAGGACAGGAATAAAGACGCAGATGTAGAGAATGGACTTGAGGACACAGGGAGGGGGAAGGGTAAGCTAGGACGAAGTGAGAGAGTGGCATGGACATATATACACTACCAAATGTAAAATCGATATAGCTACTGGGAAGCAGCCGCATAGCACAGGGAGATCAGCTCGGTGCTTTGTTACCACCTAGAGGGGTGGGATAGGGAGGGTAGGAGGGAGATGCAAGAGGGAGGGGATATGGGGATATATGTATACATATAGCTGATTCACTTTGTTATACAGCAGAAACTAACACAACACTGTAAAGTAATTATAGTCCAATAAAGACGTTACAATAAATAAATAGCCCCCAAAAATTAAAAAAACAATTTAAAAAAAGTAGTAATGTCAAGATTTGAGCCTGAGAAATGTAGCTCAGATGTGTGATTCAGAGTTGATGCTCTGCATCAGACATAACGTACATATGATGAGGGACATGAGGCCTAGAGACCTTCAAAGATTTGCCATGATCCCTCATGGATTCCAATTCCTACCCTAGCACCTTTTACACACCATCATTTGAAAATCGTCATAGTGAACACCACGGGATTTATGTTTCTAAACCTTTGGTTTTTAGCTCAGAGGAGCCTAACAGTCTTGGCCTGTGGGTGTGGCCAGGAAGGATGGTGAGTAGGAAAGGGAGCCATCCAAGCTCTTTAAACCAGATGCATCTTCTAAGTCTCTTCTCTGTTCCTTTCTGACAGCAGTATGGGGCAGGAAACTCAACAACTCTGTACAAAAGAAAGGCTGGTTCTTGTCTGGAAGCGTGTGTCCTTTGGTTTGGGTTGTTTTTGTTATTTCTGCCTCGGCTGGAATAAAACATCCTGGTCAGGCATGAGTTCGTCATTGGGACTTTGGGTTTCTGTCCTGAGGCTCTCACTCTGGCTGACCCCGGGCAGGATCGCTAACAGTGGCAGCTCTCTGAACGACCTCTCCCACAGAATTATGCAGAACTGAGTTCTGTGGACCCATAGTCCTTACAGGTGAGGGATGTAGTATCTTTCCCTGGAGTTAATTATCTGCATGCCTGCATCTGAACTTGCTGCATGGAATAGAGATTTTGTGTTTATCTGGAACTAATGGCTTCCTGAAGTATCAACTGATAGAATCTTTTAAAGTCATTTCCCTACACGAAGGACTCAAGGGCATGTGCACGAGTGATGTGTGAGTTTTCACTGTGGTTTTTGGGGTAAAGAACTTTCCAGATGGAGGAAGGCAGGAGCGCTTTACTTGGACTTAGGGTGCCAATCCCTGGTTGAGTGGGGATCAGGCAGTCTTCTCCTTGTTCGAGCCGCAAGAGCATAAAACGGGTGTAGATGAACAAACTTCGCTAATGCTTTTACTGTGATAGGTGTCAGGGGCACCAGCCTACTCTATATTCATCATCAGAAGCCAAAATAAAAGGAGTGAGAGAGGAGTTTAAGCCCCAGCTAGATCAGACCTTACCGGCCCCTTCTCAGTTCCATGCATTAAAACCCCTTATGATGGCCCCAAGTGAGGGTTTCGGAGAGGGTGTCATCATCTCACTGCGGTGGCTTCTGATTGGCCATCAAAGAGAAGGAAATCTGCTGACTCTTACAAATGAGAATTTACTGTAGTCTCATGTGTTAAATCTTAACTAATGATCCCTAAGAAGAACTGCTCCCCAACCTCATTAACTAATTAAACAATTCAGATAGAGAGTTATCCATGCTGCAAAATATTGCTAAAGTAACTGGTGCTCTTCTCCTGTTCTGGAATGATTTCTTAACAAAACCCAAGGATGCCTGGACACTTCTTCCATTGCTCTGCCTGGGAGCCCTGACACTGGTTCCATGCTGGGGATTTGATGTGCCCCGGAGGCTGCCCTCTGGAAGACGACTGCCAAGCCTCTGCAGGCTTCGAGGGTTTTCCAGGCATTCTCTTTCTCAGCAGGGCTGTGAAAAAGGAAAGGGAGTTGGCCTCTCTTAGCACGAGAGAGCTTTTGCTCTCTGCTGTGATTAAGGAAGCTATGCTCCTTGAGATAGTGATTTTGTTTTCATTGTTTCTCTCTTGTTGAGGACCCCCTGTGCTGAGGTATTTTGAATTAAATAGCTGGGTCCCGAAGATGTTAATTACTGTAATTTATTGGAGAACTTCAAATCAGGAGTTAGTTTCCTTTGAAATACACATTGCCTCTCTTATGTATTAAGCAATGGTGATCCTAATGCCTTCAGTTGTGATTGTGGCTATGGGGTTGGTTAGGGTCCTGAGGAACCCTCCGGAACATGTAGTTTTTTTAACTCTAATTGCAGGTTGTGTGGCTTGGCCTCTGCTATATGTTTGTAGCAGAGGCTAGCTATGAATTTGCTATTTCAACAACAGCTCAGGGAGGCAATATTAGGGGTTGGCCTTTGGGCATAGACTGTGTAAGTTAAATAAATCTCTGCTGCCGACTTACTGTCTCTATGATTTTAACCTCTCCAAGTTTTGTGTTCTCATTTGTAAAATAGGAAAATAAAAAGACAGGTCCACAATAGCTTATCTGAAACCTTTGGGGCTAGCGAGATGTCTTTTAGAATTCAGATTCTTTCATGTCTTAGAAAAGTACACTAGTACATATGCCATATTTTACAGTAAACCCCCCAGCAAGGGCAAAATCTGTGTGGTATCCTGTAACCTATTAATATATCTGGGGCAACACGCGTGACTATTGACATTAAATAAAGATCAGGAATAGACTTACAGCAGTTAAAATTCAGGTCAGATTTTATGGCCAAGTGAGTTTGTGGCAAACTTATGACAAAACCAGATAGTTTTCAGGGCTTTTGGATTTTGGAACTGTAGATACGAATAGTGAATCTGTACTTACTCATAAAGTTATTTTTCTTCAATAAGGTGTGTGTCAAGTACGTATCGAAGTGGCTTCTATAACACCAGCTGCCCAATAAATGTTAGCTAGGGTAGGGTTTCTCATCCCCTCACAGAGCCCACATCCTTACTGCTAGCTTGTCTCTGAGTATTCTGGCTGGTCATTTTGTCCCTGAGTCAGCCTGTAAAAATGTGTCATCTCCAAGTGTATCCAGATGACAAGACTTTTACCAGCTTTGTCTCTTAAGACGGTTCTCTTGTTCCACTAGTTCTAGAGACGAGCACTGTCCTACTGAACTTTCTGTAATGATGGAAGTGTCCTCTATCTGTGCCATCCAATATGGTAGCCATTAGCCATGGATGACTACTGAACACTTGAAATGTGGCCAGTGTGATTGGGAAACTGAGTTTTAAATTTTATTTAATTTAAAGTAATTAATTAAACTTAAAAGAGCCTGAGGGGGTAGTGCCACCACATACATTATTGGGCAGTGTAATTCTACGGAGACCTGGGCATGGAGTTCAATGCTAAGGGGACGTTCTCCTCTCTAGGTACAGAATTCTTTATTCTCAAGCTGCTGAAGCTGGTAAGAAACTACTCGTTCATTTATTTATTTCCCAGGTATTTTATGAGTGTCTGTTATTGATCAAACTCTTTTAGGCACTGGGGATACAGAACCAGGTTTTTGTTTGTTTGTTTGTTTTTTGGCTGCACTGCACGGCATGTGGGATCTTAGTTCCGAGACCTGGGATGAAATCCACGCCCCCTGAAGTGGAAGTACAGAATCTTAACCACTGGACCTCCAGGGAAGTCCCCAGAACCAGGTTTTTACACTCAAGGAGGACACACACACTAAATGCATACATTTGTGAGGATATGTGAGCAGACATCTCAAACATAAACACACAGTGATGAATCCGGGGATGGAGATTTTGGAGTGCTGTGGGGGCACAGAAGCAGGACACACAACCAGGTGAGGGTTCAGAGAACTTTCTTGAGAAGGAACTGCCTGGTTTCTTGTACAAGTAGTAGAAGTTAGCCAAGGGCAGTGGGCTAAGGCAAAGAAGGAATTACAGGTGAGCCTGAGAAAAGACGTGGAAATGAAAACAGCGTGGGGTTGTGGCCAGTTATCAGCTGTTGGCGTGGCTGTAGGGGCTGAGGCTGGGGTGCAGGATGGTGATCAGCACCCAGTACGGTTCGGAGCTCCTGAGACAATACTTAGAGCAAGGATTCCCTCTTTCACTGTTTCAGCCAGCATTTAGTCAGGAAGACGGAATCCACTCTAGACATTTCGAGAGGGAAGAAGTTTCATGTGAGGAATCGGTGGCCTCTATACTGATTGGACTCTGGGAACAAAGGTCAGGCCACTGTCAAGAAATCAGAAGTTAGGGATTTGGTGGGAGCTGCCCCTTATTATCTCGGCTGCCTGTGGCATTGAACGCACGGGCAAAATCCACATCTGTCATCCGCTCTCTTCCAATTCCTATTTGCCTGCTGAAGCTGGAGAGTAATGCTTTTCTTTCTCTTTTGCCTCCAAATCTCACGTCAAGTTCTCTCAGTGGTGGGGTTTAGCAAGGAAATCTGTGAATTGTAGTTCCCAAGCTTTCCACTCTATAGGTATAGGGAAGGGCTTGGAAGAGCCGCCTGGCACCGAGGAATAACAAATAGTATAAGGTACAGCCATTTTCTGAAGTGTCTCAAACTGGTAATGTTGCCTACAGGTAAGGTGATCACAGAATTTACCCAATCCAGGTCACTTCTGAAAATAAAGGGGCTCTGGAATTTATTAATAGCTATTAGATGATACACAGGAATGTGATCTGTGACTGTCCCAGGTAAATGGAAATGAATGGTTACCCTAGATTAGGGCATCATTAAGAAATGTAATATATAAATATTATTATTATTTTGTAAGTGGACATATAGAAGAGGCAACAAGGGAAAATGTGGATAACTGTTGAATCTGGGTGACAAGTACATGGAATTTCATTATACTATTTTGTCTGCTTTTGTGTGGGTTTGAAATTTTCATAATAAAGTTAAATAAGGAAAGAAAGTACCTAAAATTGAGATTTTAATTGATTCATATATACATATTATATACATATGTGTGTGTTGCGTACAACTGTTAATACAACCTTTTCAGATAATGATGTTTTAAAAAAATATGTATCACGTGGTCTTTAAGGACCCTTGAGAATAAAGTTTTGTCACCAGAAAGGGGAAAGGGCTTTGGGTCGGGGCTTGGGGCTGTTGAACACTACACCTGAATTCTGTTTCAAGTTGGTCAGTAGGTCTTTAGGGTGGTCTTGGTAAATGAGTCCAGAAACTATTGCTAGAATGGCAATAGAATGAGCCCCTGAGATGATTTAGCATCATCTCTGGCATCTGCAAAGTGGTCAGTAAAAACTTGTTCAGTCAACGAAGTAAGAATCCTGCTGTGCTCTTCCTTTGCAGGAAGTGAGTTGAAACTCAGATGACAGCTGGCAAAGCGGGGAGAAGTCTGGAAAGATAGCTATCTAGATGTCAGGGACCATGGCTGTGTTTTGGAACAAGAAGAGATTGATTGCATCATGCTCACTTGATTTTTGTAGTTTATCCAGTTAAGCTCTTAACTCTGCTTTTGAAAAAATAAATTTATGATGAGTGCAGTGGAGCCCTGGCTATCGTTTCTCCAGCCTGGAAGCAGATGTGCATTTGGAACATGCTGGTCTGGGGGTCCACCAGCCATCCAAAGGAACTGAATGTGAAGTGAGCAGGGAATGTTGGCTCCCCCTCTCAATGATGCTTTGTGATCTAAGAGGTGTTTTTCTGTTTTCAACAATGTGCTGCAGAACGGTCTGTAACAGTCTGTTGCAATTTTCTCCCCAAATCTCTCACGTTTCTGCCAATAGTGAATTAGACTGTCATTAGTTTCACAGATGTGCTTTGATCCCTACACGGCTTGTCTCCTGGCGGGGAGACATCTGAACCATTAATGTGGATTTTCTAAACCTGGAGAATAAAGCACGGCACAGTGCAATGAACGTGGGCGAGGAGCCTGGAGCCCTGGGCATCAGAGTCACATCCCTGTTGCTAATTAACTGTGTCATCTTGGGTGAGGCATTGAACTTCCCATTGTCTCAGTCCTCTGATCTATTAAATGAGAGCATTGGATAGATCCCTCAGTCACTTTCAGACCCTCTGAGAGTGAATGGGAAAACTCTTCAGGTTTAGAGAGATGATCTCTTGCTGTTGGGATTTGGCTGTCTGAATTTGCATCCACAGTGCTTTCCCAGGATACCGTTGATCCTATCTAGTTACTAGCTCACTACTCTCCAGTATGCTGCCTGTTAAAGGGTGCAAGAGTTGTCTGGGTTTGATGAGGTATCTTTTCTGGCATCTCTGTCATTCAAAGACCAAGTTGTTTAACAGAGGAGAAACAGGGTAAAGAATCGTACGTTTCAGAGCTGATAAAGCTCCTAGCAATCTCTACGGATTTCTAGTCTAACTCCCTTCATTTGCAGATTAGGAGCCCAAAGCCCAGAGAGGGTAAATCACTTTCCCAAGGCTCCGTACATTGTCAGAGTTGGACCTAACTCCAGTTTGTCCGCCTTTGGGCCATAATCCCAGCTCTCAGGCTGTCAGCAGCTCAGATCCTGGGCAATGGAAAGATCCTTGGTGATTTTAATTTCACTATAGACCAGTACAAGATTTCGATAGCAATATCATGATACGTTGAGCTGGAGTGCATGTGCTTCTTCAGGCTCAGGGAAAGGTGTAGCAGTGGATTTAGAAGCTCTGGGGGAAAATTCTGGCTTCACTGTGTGCAAAACCAAGCAACTCGCTCACTCGTATGAGCCTTGGTCTCTTCATCTGTAAAATGGAGATGGTAATGATACCTTCATTGCTGACCTCTCAGGCCTCTCACGCAGAGCTCCTGTAGATGCTGTGACAACTTTGGCAACTAAATAGAGTATATAAAAGATAATCACCAATTAGAGCAAACACCTGTGGAACATGTTTGACCTGTCAGGCATTAATTAGACACTTCAGGTACATTTGCTCTTTCAATCCTGAAACAATTCCACTGGCAAGTTTGACAAATGGGGAAACTGGATTTAAAACAGCTGAGATTGTTCAGCTGATGAAAGCAGGTGCTGGGGTTCACTGAAGGCAGCCCCGAGCATGTACCTGAACAGCACACTACAGTGATTAATCTTGAGCTTTCAGTGGCCCTGCAAGAGCAGCGACCATCTCCCTGATTTCTCTCCGTGCTCTGTTCTGATCCATATTGGAAGAAATTCTTGTATGGCCAGTTGCCAGTCCAGACAGCACGTTGCATGGTGGGTGATGAGCATGACACTTTTCTCCTCAGGACCGGGGAGTGGGGGGGTGGTGACTGCTTTGGGAAATGATGATTGTTGAGACCAGTTCCAAACCACTCACACCCTCCAGCCACCTCCGGGAAGGCTGCTTATGACCTCAGTAAGATGATCGGTACCTCTCACGTAGAGCCAGACACTTGAAAAAAAGAAGCCAAATCATGTGGAAAACACCTATAGGATCAATTCTCAGGCAGAGGTGGGCATAGCTCTGTATCTATCTATCTATCAATCCATCTATCTGCAATTATCTACATATCTCTCTATTATCTATGTATATGTGCATGTATCTATAATTATCTATGTTTCTCTCTACTATCCATGTATGTACGTATGCATGTATGTATGTATGTATCTATCAACCTTCTTCTAAGCACCTTTGAATAGGACACTTAAGGGCCTCATTTCAAAGCTTTTGATTTCCAGTTGTTCCCTCCTGACCCACCTATTTAGGCACCAGGGAGCCTTTGAAGTACCTGTCTTAATGAGATGACGGGGAGAGAGGAGAGAATTCACAGTTGGCCACTGCTAGGGCAGTTGTGAGTTGAGCCGGAGTGAGGGACAGGGCATCACCTCCAGGAGGGGAACTTGCTTCTGGCACTCCCCCCTTTGCACACATCTTGGAAGGCCAGGAGAAACATGCAAAGAAAATGGACTTCTTTGGGCAAATATCCCCAAGCTTAAAATTTGTTTTAATGAACATTTGGACACGTGAGAGAGAAAGCATCTAAAGTATTTGTATATGACAAATAAACATATGTGTACATATACATCTGTATATGTGCACATATATGTATGCACACACATACATACATGTACCGGGCATGCATGGTCATGTTTTATCTTTATTTGGTTAAAATATTTTAAAATATTAACATATACTGATCATTTTCTAATTACAAAAATAATACATACTTGAGGAATACAGAATGCCCATAGAAAAAAAATCATCCCTTCATCTCAAAGTAGCCACTGTCAAGATTTAGAGATATGCTTCAATCTCTCCTGTTTTTAAATCAAAGCAAAGCATGTACATAGTTTTAAAAATCAAGTAGTCATACAAGACTTATGATAAAGAGCAGCAGATCCCCCCTCTAGGCCTATCATCAAGTCAGGTTTCCCAGAGGAAACTGCTTTCAACTGTTTTAGCTGTCACTGCTGGTATTTATTACCATATTCGTAAATGATATTTCATGTGCTAGTTTTGATTTCCCAAATGTAGACATTACCTGTTGACTTCTTACTAGGTAGGGATTTAGGTCTCTCACAGCCCCTCTGCCCTTTCACACACACTCACACATGCTCACACTTCCTTTCCCACCAGTACCTTTTATTATAAATCAAAATTCATATATAAATACAAAAATCCTGACTTCAATTCCAGTGGGTATGTGGGGACTTCCCTATATTACCAAGCAAGTCTTCACCACCAGCTGGATGTCCTACAATTCAACTCAGTTCTGACTATGTACCTGGAGATAGTGTCAGATTCCACAAGTTAAGGGCTCAGTCTTAGAAGACTGCTTCCCTCCCTCCCCCAACACCCAACACTTCAGAAACCAGTTGTGAGTCCAGGTTGTTACTTGGGCTTCTGAGCAACTGCCTATAAATCAGAGGTTCCCATGACCCCCTCCCTGGGTTCAATTAATTTGCTAGAGTGGCTGACAGAACTCAGAGAAACATTTACTCACTAGATTACAAATTTATTAGAAAAGGACAGAACCCAGGAACAGACAGATAGAAGAGATGCATAGGGAAGGTATGGGGAAGGGACACGGAGCTGCCATGCCATCTCCCAGAACGGCCATGTGTTCACCAACTCAGAAGCTCTTGGAACCTATCCTTTTGGGTTTTTGTGGAGGCTACATTATGTGAGCGTGATTGATTAAATCATTGGCCAGTGGTGATTGAACACAATCTCCAGCCCCTTTTCTCTCCCTGGAGCTCAGGGGGTGGGACTGAAAGTTGCAACCCTCTAATCGCGAGGTTGGTTCCTCGGGCAGCCAGCCCTCATCCTTAAGTTACCCAGGGCTTTCCAAAGCCACCACATTAACACAACAACATACCTTTATCAATCCTTTTCTTCACTTAGGACATTCCTATGGTTTTAGGAGTTCTGTGCCAGAAATGGAAATGAAGACCAAATATATATTTCTTATTATAAATCACAATATCACAAACACAAATTTATATAGAATTTAAAACACTTTTATTTATTTAATTTTACTTTAATATTTTATTTTTAATTTATTTAACTCAAATTTAAAATAAATAAAAATTATAAATCAACATTGTATATCACAGTAACATTTACGTTATTTTGACCATGTAAACAGTCTATACCACTAAACCAGGAAGTGTACAGTTTCCTGGAATTAATACTTATTTCAAACACATCAGGTGATGTATCAGTTCCATTCTTCCTTCCCTGGAGACTTAAATCCTCAGGTGTTCTGTCTTTCTGCTACACTCCAGGCTGGTGGGTCCCTAGGCCTCGTCCTGAGAATTCCCTTCACTTTTCTCCTGTGTTGGAACCTCTGCTTCCTGAATCTGCTCTCTTTTTCTTTTGTGATTTTCTGTCTGGTTTTTGTGGCCTGTATCTTCTAGACACTTCCTAAGAAAGGATGCATGAAAGGAAATAGTTGAGACTGTGTTATCAGCCTGGGTCTAGTCTGGAGACCAAAACCACATCAGTAATTCAAACAGGGCAAGTTTAATAGTGGGAATGATTAATAAGTAAAGGGTAAGAGAGGACGCTAAAGAATGTAGGAATAGCAAATGTAGGGAGTAGCTACTCCCTCTAGGGCTGAAGGAGAGCACCCAAAGGAGGAACAAACTGGGAAGGGTACCCGCTTCCCCAAGGCTGGGATTCAGAGCTCACTGGAGAGACTGTGGCTTGGCTTCTGGTGGCAGAAAAGCTTACGGGGTGCCATGGGCTGCAGTTGGTATCCATTGGGATGCTGTCCATTGGGATGCTGAGAAGATTTGCTGCAGGGCAAGTGACAGTGGGTCTTCTGCATGCTTCTGGAAGCTTTGTCATCGAACGAAGACAGTGCACACTGGGCACAAGAGAAGCCCCTTCATTTGTTACCTGGCAGTGTCTCTCTAGCACCCTCTATTGATGAAACCTGAGTGGGTGTTGAAGGCAAAGTGTTTCAGGGTTCATCTCCATTATGGCAAAGTAGGGCAAAGAAGGGTGGGTTTGGAGCTGAGAGGCAATAAATTGATAACTGGTACATTTTGCTTGCTTGCAAGTATCTGCAATCATTTTCCCTCAGAAATGCTTTATTGTCTCTACTTCTAGTATCATGACTGGAAAATCTACTGCCATGCTCGGTCCTAATTCCCCCTCCCCTGCTATTGCCCATGAAATATTTTACTATCTTTTCTTGTCCTTAATGTTAGTTCATGATGATATGATTTAATGTGGGTCTATTTTCACCTATTTTAAACACTCACTGGGCTCTTTCCATATAGAAATTCATGATCTTTTGGTCTGGTAATTTTCCCTTTGTTATTTATTTAATAATTTCTTCCTCTCATTTTCTCTGTTCTCTCCTTCTGTTGCTTCTGTTATTTTACTGTTAGGAATCCTGACCCAGTTGTCTAATTTTCTTGGCTTTCCTCTTCCATTTTTCACCTTTTTTTCCTACTTTCTGAGATTCTTCAAATGTATCTTCCACCACTCTTACTGGATTAAAAATTTTTCTGCTATTATTTTTTATTTTTAAGTGCTTGTGTTTATTCTCTGATTGTTCCTTTTTATAGCTTCTTGTTTTACATAGGGATGCAACATAACCCATTTCTCTGGGGATATCAATTATAGTCCTCGTTTTCAGTTTTCTCCTGCCCCTTATATTGTTCCTGTTATTCGGTTTGTTCATTTTTATTCTGTTTTTCATTTTAGAGACTTTTCTTAAGCATATTAATGTAAAAAATTAATAAACAGAAACCCCAGTTAAATAGAGTTGGGAGACTAACAGGGTGCGCTCTCACGCCCTGCCACAAAAGCAGAACCCAACGGGAGGAAGAAAGACGGCTTCTTTCCTGGCAAAGACTCAGCCAATGAAAAGGCATGGACTCTATGTTTACTATAGTCCTCCTCACTTCCTTCTCCTGTCTATAAAAGCGGTCTCCTTCCATTGCTGTTAGGGGACTTGTGCATGGCTTGCCAGGTTGCAGACCCTGAATTGCAATTCTCTACTGATATTTCATCTGGCAGCCTATTTGTTTCAAGTCAACATGGTGTTTTGGTGTCTAGTCATATTTAAGTGAGTTAGTACCGAGTTGATTGGATGTTTGGTGTCTTTCTTTCTCCCCCTTTTTTTTTTGTCAGCTAGTGGTTTTCACCGTAGAATGATCAGGTAGACCTGATCATTTTGTTAGAGGGATGCCAGTTGCCAGTATGTATTGGTTTTATTTATGGGTAAGTTTCTCTAGAGGAGAATCCATCAATCTTCTTCGAGAGGAGGTGGTGGTGTGGGACCGATTGCTAGCATTCTTACCAGAGAGTGATGGAAGGGACTTCACTTATGTCTTTGAGTCTAGAGTCTGGGAAAAGTTTTCAGAGAATGGAGAGGGATGGTTCCCTGGATACAGAGGCTGGGGGGGAGGATCTGGGAGTGTAATTGCACCTATAAGTTCGGTACCTGTTTTGTTCAGAGTCAAGACTCTTCCTTTCCTTTCTTAGCTCTGCAGAGTCAATTGACTTACTTCTGGGAAATTAGAAGGAGGAGAATGAGGCAGATCTAATCTAACTAAGGTGGTAGAGCTATGTTTGAGGCATCCATCAGAGACAGTCAGTAACAAAGCTAACGCTCAAGAATTTCTGAAGAGCTCCTACCAACTGTAGTTGTTTTCTTTAATATCCTAATCACCCTAGGATACAAAATCTAAGTGACTAAATTTAGTAATTTAGTGGGTCTGATCCTACTTTACCTCTTTTCTAGTTGCCAGCTATCAGTTTACCCCCAAAATGTGCAAACAAGATTCACTGTTCCTAGACAGTCTGCAGTATATTTTTTCCTTCTTCTCTCTTCTCTCTCGTAGAAATTCTGTTTTTGCCTTTATTATTTGACACAGTCTGTCTTCTGTATGTAAAGTGGACACATAACTAAATGTCTCTGAGTTACTGCGTGATGATACTTCTCTTTCTTCTCCATCCATGGGCACTTGGTACTCTGATTTCTCAGTTAATTTATCCATGCTCTTAACATTTTCCAAAAATATTTTTTGGCATCTTTTACCCACTACTTTCTTCTCCCTTTCTCTTTTTCCCTGTGAATTATTCCTTTACTATATTTTTAGTTTGGTTTTGGGGAAGGTACAGAAACAAATGCCTGTGTTCATTGTTTATGTTTTGGAAGATATTCTTTAAAAAGTAAATATCAGCTATAGTTCCTGCTGAAATTAATAGACCTGTGAAGATAAAGCTAATTAAAAATCCACAACCTGTGAATTTACTAATTGTTTTTTCTTTGAGTGGATTTTAGCTGATTTTACTGCCTCAGAGTTGGCTTCACACAGTTACGTGTTGAAGATGGATGCTGTAACACTGTTAATTGGTTCATGCAAATTACTACAGAAATGAGAGTTGATTCTGAAAGCAGAGACTTTCTTAATGAATTGAGAACATAATTGTTTCACATTAAAATCACTTGATGGGGAGCTTTTGAAAAAAACAAATGCCCAATACCAGATGAGTAAAATCAACAGCCATAAGGATGGAAACCAGGAGTCAATATCTAAAAACAAAAACAAACAAACAACCCAAACAAAACTAAATTAGTTCAGTGAACAGGTAGGTTTAGTCACCTCTGGTCTATTCTGAAGAGTAGGTTGTAGCTCACATAACATGATTTTAGGCATTGGTCCTCAAATTTCAGTTGATACAAACATTGCCTATAGAGTTCAGTCTCTCTGAGATTTTGATTTGTTAACTGTAGGACTGAGCCTAGCAGTATAACAAGCTTCCCAGGTGATTCTAGAAAAGGTGGTTTGCAGGTCCTTCACTGACAGCATTTTCTAGGAAGACCATCTCTGTCTCTTCAGATTCCACTTTATCTTGATTGTCAGATTCCTGAAATTTCATGATTAGAAATTTATTCTAAGAATTTGCTTCTGTTGGAATATAAATTTTTCCAGAAATACGTTCTTACTCTGTTTGTACTCACCCATCGTATCCCCATCCCTTTGATGAGGTTATATAGTCTCCTATGGGTACCCTTCTACATTTTCACCTGAAAAAGCAGCACTTTTACTTTTTGATAATTTCATAACACTGTCATGAGATTGTTATATATCAGGGATATATAACTGTTATATATCAGAGATATATCTTACTCATCATTATAAGTCAGCACCCAGTGTGTTATCTGGCACATAGTAGATGCTTAGTAAACACTTATTCATATCTGTCTCACCCTGTTTAGTAAGAACATGTATTATTTATCAATTCCCTCCTGAAAATAGGATTTGCTAAAAGGAAATTTGGAGAGTAATGGCAGTGCCGTGTGCCTTCAGGAGAGAGGCAAGAGGGTCCACTAGGATGAAGGACACAGAAAAGGGATGCTGGGGAGGATAGGGCGATGTTGTCTTCCTTCGAACTTTGCCTCTGATCTGACCATGTGAGACAGTCAGGGGAAGGGAGGAAGCATGCTAGCAGCCAGGTAAAGGATAATTCGTCTCAGGTCAAACCGTATCATCGGCTCCCATGGTCTCTCCCTGCAACACCACAGCCCACTGCCCACCTGCAGGCGGGGAAGGCAAGGAGGCATTATCTCTGTTTCACAGACAAAGGTGGTTGATGCCCAGTGGGAATGGGATCACCCACCTGGTTTGGTATGTGATGGTGATTATAGGGGTCCAGAACCCAAAGCTCCTTACCTGAGTAGTCCTTTTCAAGAACTTCCTGTTTCTTCTAAATTTCCACTGAACTTCGAATAATTAGGCAATTTTACATAAGCTTTTGGTTGAACAGCCATGAGATAGACTTTACTTCATGTAACTCTAATCCATCTGAGTTTACCTTTTTCTTAGTTCTTCCTGACCTCAGAGAAGTCCTTTCATGGAACAGAAGCTTGGACCAAGGCAGGGGAGCAATGGATTTGAAAATTAAAGGAACAATTTTGTCTTCACCAATTCTTACATCAGAGTTGCTAGGTGTAACTTTCAGTTTATTTCTGTTTGATTAATCTCTACACCCTCAACTAACATTCAGTAAAGTACTTTTTATACATCAGGTATGCGCTGGCAGGATGAATAAATCAAACTTCATAAATGAAATATGATTTAACAAAGAATCCATATTACAGTTTCAGCCTTCTTTTCTCTTCATCTCTGATTCTTTGTCCTGGCAGAGGTAGTTCGTGCTTCCCAAATATTCCCCGTGCTTCCCTTCTTTGATGGGAAACCATATGAATGGTTCCATCTAGTCTAGTGAGAGATGAGCACAAGCGATTGGTGTCACTTCTTGTCGGGGACAGTTTTGTGCTGGTGGGAACTTTCTCGTGTTCTCCCTCTCCCCAAGCGGAGGAAGGGGTGGGGTGGCAGCAGAGGAGGTGGCCAGGTGGGCCCAGGGAAACCGTGATTCCCTGAGTCACTGTGGGAAGAGAAATAAGGAGAACGGCCTCACTTGCCTCAAATAGGGATATGAGTGAGAAATAATCGCTGCCGTGTTAACCATAGAGGTTTCAGGATTTATTTGCCAGTATGGTAGAACCTAGTCTATCCTGATGTAGGGGAGCAAAACTTCCCACACCAAAATATCTCTTTGGCATGTGGAATATTTCGAGCTGAAAAAAATCAAGACCCAAAAGAGGAAGAAACCTTGACTTTCCCCCAACCTGCCTAAAAAATGTAGATAGAGGATCTGTTTCAGAACGGGAGGCTTCATCAGAGATCGGTAGAGTTTGAACTACTTGTGTAGACAGGGAAGAACCTAGCAAAGTCTGTCTGTTAAAATTCTTCTCCGTGTCCGTTGTCTCTGCATGGCCCAGAGAACATTTGTTTACCAAACATTTGCTTTTCCATCTCCAAGTCAGCTGCCTCCCTCCCCTTTGAAGTCCCAAACCACTACCCCCAACATCCTCTTTTGTCTTTAACTGAAGATGGTATTTAAGGTGATGGCTTCAGCCATTTTGGTGAGTTAATCGGTTTTCCTGGTCTCTCCCATGGAGACATGTTATTAAACTTCTGTTTGATTTTCTCCTGTTAATCTGTCTCATGTCAATTTAATTCTTGGACCAGCCAGAAGAATCTAGAAGAGTAGAGGAAAATTTCTTCCTCCCCAACACTGAGTAATAAATACTTCCCTTTCTCTTTTTGAATATAGTTGAGGAGAATATGACACCTGTGTTTCCCAAACTTGAGAATGTATAGAGCACTTCTCAAAGGAAAAAAGAAAAAGCCTCTTGGACCATTTTATTTAATAATTGTTTTAGGTAAGTACATACATAAAATTAAGGAAAAATTCTTATGCTTATAGCTTTTATGTAAATCTAACACTCTCCGCCCCCCAAATTAAAAATCATATAGAAAGGCTAAATCAATTCATTTTGTAATTGATAACATTTGTGTTGAAATAAAAGCATGTGCATTATCTTAAGTAGTTGAGAAATACAATGTCAAGTTCAATTTTACGTATTATTTGTTGCTCTGTGTTGACTAAAATGACTTTTATGCAGAGAAAGCCTGGTTGCATAAGAATGCTGTAGAAAATTGCTTTAAAAACTTCAGGCCCTTCTTTGCTAGCTCAGGATAATTGGACTTTTCTCTTAGCCCAAACTCTGCCTGGAGGCAATCCTCAAATGCCTCAAATGCCTATTTCAATACTCATTCTATTACCTCAAATGCCTATTTCAATACTCATTCTATTAGCTGTCTCATTCATTAGAGGGAAAGGTTAGTACTGCATTGTTAGTTAAACCTGCATTAAGTGGATATCTAATCCAATTATTGTTTGAATTAAGACAGACTATTTGTTGTGTATTTGCTACTGTTTCTTGCTAATCAGCATTTTTAAGCAGTTCACAGGAATTCAGGATCCACCCAGTGAATCTGCTTGCAGTGGGTTTGTCCAGAGTGCCAGCCCAAGGCTCTTCTGAGTTAGGCGTGCCCAAAAGCCTATCGTCTTTCTAGTAAAAGAGAACAAAATTACAAAGTTTTCATGGATCATTATTTTGGACCTTTGAGAATATGTCCAAAGAACTAAGAGTTTATGGACTTCTAATTAGTACAATATTTGAATTTGGGCTTTTCGAATCAGACAAACCTGGATTCTAATCTTGAGGTCATCATATAACCTTGGGCAGATGACTTACCCTGACTGAGTCCCTGTTTATTTGTTGTAAAGTGGACATAATACTTATTATGAAATATTGGGATGATCTGATGAGATATACATGTTCAACACATGGCATATGGTGTCATTAAATACATGGAAGCGGTAATTGCTACTCCCCTGGCTTAGTTACTTTTCTTATCAGTCTATCTGGGTGGGTCAGTCTGTTTTCTTTCATTTTGTTTTCTTATTCTATCATCCTAAGGTGGTTTCTGAGCCTTGGAGGAAAAAAACATATCTATCTGCATAGTATTAACCTTAAAAATGATCCAGCTTTTGTTTTAGCAGCTGATCTCCTGGTCAGCTGCATTAGTCTTTGGTAGACTAGTTGAGATGGAAATTCTCTGAAAGTGTAAGATTGAAAAATATAGACAGCCTGTTTAGAAATAAGAATTATTTAATAATCAAGGGTATTATTTAGAAAATGTTTTAGGTGTCTATTTTCTCCTTATTGAAGTACAGAAATGCATATACTATATATTTTTTTTTTCTCTCCATTTTTTGGGAGACATTTAGCTATCACTATGATAATCTATACTTGACATTTTCCAGTTTTGTCAGTAACTTTACTCTGTCCCAAGGAGTTCCCAAGGAGAGCAGTCTCTGGTTTGTAAACTCCGAAACTGGTGTCCATAAGTCATCCTTTGTGGGTCCTGGCCTTCACCAATGAATGCTATGGCGCTACCCTCATGGTGTAAGGTCGGATCTTAACAAACGGCACCGCGAAACAGAGGGAAGCTTCAAGTGAGCTTTATTAGGGAGCGCTCCCGGGCGAGGTTCACTGGTCCGAGAGAAAGGGGCCAGAGAAGTCGCACCCGGGCGAGGGTCGGGCAAGATTTTATAGGGGAAGAAGGGAAAGGGGTGTGGCGAATCTGGGAGGGCGCAGGGTATTCCTTATTTGGTGGTCTTTTCGGGTATCCTGGGGGACCGTTAGTCCCGCCCCTCGAAAGGCGGGAAGGCTGGGCCGGGTTCAAAGTCCCCAGGTCAGTTCCTGGAACTGGGTGGTCCGGAGAGTTTCGGTCTGATGCAACCTGTGAATCTGATTGTGTTCCCCTGCCTCGGGCCAGTTGGCCTTACACATGGGGGTTGTAATTTCGAGCTTTTAACATATCTAAGTCCAGAAATGGGGAGGAAAAAGAAGAACTCATGAGAGAGGCTCGATGTTTCCTATGATCAGTTCCTAATTTAGACTTCTAGTAAGTTTACCCTGTATGAGGTAGCCATTTACCCAGGAGGGTCAGCTTATTGCCTGAGTCTCTTCATTTTACTGTAGAGAATTTCAGTTAGTTGAGCAATGGAGATTCAGGAGGGCTAACCAATTTCATCTTCTAAAAAATGCCACAACTTTTGAAAATGTTAGAGGCTAACAAACATCCATGCCTTACTGTGAACTAATTCTTTTAGGTTCCTTTCCTCTGAAAACCTAGCTTGGCTCCCTTGTCTCTGAAGAACTTATTATTTTGATTGATGGGAAGGCAGCGAGAGAACTTTGGATCGTGGAACACTGTCAGAGTCAAACAGACCTGGGCAGATTCCTGCATGGCGGCTGAGGGCATCTTGAGGCCAGAGGAGAGGGACACTAGTAAAGGTATAAAGAAATGGAAGATGTCAGAAAGAAACTTTTTATCAACAATAAACTCTCTTTTAACATTTGCCTAAAGTGGTCCTTGATACCAAGAAAGGAGTCATGGGAAAAGTTAGGAAAGAGAAAATTCTTTTACCTTTTTTTCAGAGACTTCTTTTTTTTTTCTTTTTTTTTTGCGGTACACGGGCCTCTCACTGTTGTGGCCTCTCCCGTTGTGGAGCACAGGCTCCGGACGCACAGGCTTCGGACGCGCAGGCTCAGCGGCCATGGCTCACGGGCGCAGCCGCTCCACGGCATGTGGGATCTTCCCGGAGCGGGGCACGAACCCGTGTCCCCTGCATCAGCAGGCGGACTCTCAACCACTGTGCCGCCAGGGAAGCCCCAGAGACTTCTTACATCCTGTCATAATCTTCCCTGAGAGGGGACCTTGAGCAAATCAACATCTTAACTTTGCATTCTCTCATCTGTAAAATGGGTTGAATGTTCCTGCTGTACATTTAAAAGGAAGGCTGTAGAGATGAAACGTGAAGCTGCTTTGAAAGGGCAAAATGCTATGCAAATGTGAGGGGTTACCATATTGATGCTGGGGTAGACAACCAACCACATGGAAACTAGCTCATTCTCTCTTGTCACTAGCAAGGAGTTCTGGGAGGTGCATATTGCATTGGCATGACTGCAGGAGAAACTGCTTTCTTCCTGTTCAGTCTTGTCTTCACCTGTGACGTGGAACCTTTTTATGGACAGCCGTTAGTTTCTCTTCAAGGAGTGAAAAAATAGAGCTGAGTCGCTGCTAACGTTTTTCCCTTTGATTTTTTTTATCCTTTGTAAAAGGGATACCTTTTGAGTCCCTTTCAAGTTTCTCCCAGGTCCTGCTGAGCCCTGAGTATACTTTCCGAGCAAATCAAACCTGATTGTTGAGACTTGAAAGCCTCTGTAGGCTGAGCTGAGGATTACCTGGGGCACAGCAGCATGACTCCTCTGCAGGTGTTGATGGACACAGGATCGTGTGATGCTTTAGGCTGGAGCACATGTCCTGTGATGGAGGGGGGCCTCTGCGTTCTATTCCTGACTCTAGTATTGCTTGCTGTTGTGATATCAGGCAGGCATCTTTTCCTGCTACTTGTCTTTCCTCATCTGCAAAATGGGAACAATATCTGTGCCTTCATCAGACAGGGTATTAAATGAATGAGGTGAAATGACTCAGACCCAGTGAATACTCAATGCTGTCAGCTATTATGAGTGTCTAAGGATCCTTAACTCCTTGGTTGGGAGAGGCTGTGGCTGGAGAAGTTGAGGCTGGGGATTTAGGACCCTATGGAAAATAAAAACTGAAACTAACATAAAGCATTATTGGTGTTAAATACTTTACGACAATGGGAAAATGGAACTTGACAAAGCTGATTTTGATATTAACTTCAGAAACTCATCTGCTACAAAATGGTGCCAGACCTACATTAAGATGCCAAGCCCTTGTGTTGGCAGCTCTGTACCTACTTGACTTTCTGGGATAATTTGGGATGGATTTTCTATTGTTGTGTTGAAATATGAGGGAGAGAGCAAGATCCTCTTAAATCTAGATACTCCCCATTTTATGGGACAAGACAAAAGGATGCATGAGATGTCAACATTGGAGTAGTCGACTGTCAGGGGTTTAAGACTCTCAAATAATCTTTATTTCCACTGATGCTTTGTTTTCCATATAGTACCGTGCTATCACTGCAGAAAGATGCCACTTATAAATGATGACTCTGAAAAGTTATTTGTCAAAATTCAAGTAACTGAAGCAAACGCTCTTCTGCACTTGACATTTGTTTGGCTAATTTTCATTTATCTGTACAGTATAATAAAGTGAGTTGTAATCACATGTACTATATAAGCTCAGAATACATTTTATCCTTTTATCCCAGGGCCTGTTTTTTGATTTTTGTGTGAAAGGAAAGAGTTTATTCTGTTTTCTGGGGTGCTATCTCCATCCCTAGAATCTTCCTGAACTGTGGCTAGAATTAGGCTTTCATCGTACTTCCCAAGTGTTGTCACCACTCTTGGAATGAAGATGAAGGATTCCCGTGATCCTCTCCTTTGCCCGATGCTTCCTCACTAGCAGAGGGCTAGCAGAAGGAGGCAGGGTCGGGGGCAGGTCCATTCTAGCGTGTGGCTTCTCTCAGCACCCCCGCTCTCTTTCAAGTAAAGTGGATTATGGCTCCAGAATTTTCTTAGATTGTACAGAGACTGGTTCCTTCTCCTTGGGACTGTTCCCCCAGTGTCATACCAAGACTTGGAGAGCCTCTCTCCTTCTAACCAAGGCTTAATCGACCCCGGGAATTCTGGGGCCTGTCTTTCTTTCTTTTTTTTTTTTTTTTTGTTTACAGTATTCTTTTATTTTTATTATTTATTTAACATCTTTATTGGAGTATAATTGCTTTACGATGGTGTGTTAGTTTCTGCTCTATAACAAAGTGAATCAGCTATACATATACATATATCCCCATATCTCCTCCCTCTTGCGTCTCCCTCACATCCCTCTAGGTGGTCACAAAGCACCGAGCTGATCTCCCTGCTCTATGCGGCTGCTTCCCACCAGCTATCTGTCTTTCTTTAAATCATATCCAAGTAGGGCTCTTCTCCCCCTCACATTTCTCATAAAGAGACTTCTTCCCCATTGTGTATAAACAGGGAGTTTGAGTGAACACTTTGGATTTCCCCCACTCCATTTTCTCCTCCCCGAGGGTTGAGGTCGTCAATTGGGTTGCTGAGAGGCTGCCATCCACGGGGCTATATGAAAGGTCATTGCTCAGTGTGGCCTGGTGCCTCTGCCTGTGTCCAGAGCCGGTGGGTACACGTACTTCCTGTCTCCACGTGATCATCAGACTAAACAAGATGTTCACTCTAGACTTTGGCATCTCTGCCTACTACTGGGCCATGTGTTAGGATAGGTTCTCTAGACTTTTCTTACAGACAGGTCCCAAGGACTAGATTTGAAGTTGGAGAAGGAAGCTGGCTCTCCCCACAAGCTTTATCAGGCAACCCAGTCTTTGGGACTGATTCAGCATTTGTTTGGATATTAATAAAACGAATGCCTTGGTAACCCCTTTCACTTATGATCCTTGAGTAGATTGGCTCAGTTGCTGAGAACCCCGGAGGGAAGAGGAGCGAGACTTAGGCCATGACCACAAATCCTCTCACGAGATCTGAACCTAGGGTAGCGTTGTTTCCACCTCCTCAGCTGCTCTAACCTCCAGCCAGGTGTGGACCTTGCCCCTCCTTCTCTCTGCCCAGGCAGGCTTTGTGTAAAGAAGCTTTGTTTTTGTTCCAAAAGGATGGCCTTGACGATTTCCATCCCACTCTCCTAAACTTGGGTTGAGTCTATGGAGGAGCTTCTAGGAAACAGGATTGACTGGAAAGGGAGAAAAAACTACAGTTTCTGGAGAAAGTGATTTCCCTACAGGCCTGTTGGGAAAAAGGTGGATACTTGTACTCATTCTGGGAAGTGGGGTTTTTCATCTGAAAGTCCTAGGGCTGCCATGAGTAACATGGGGCTGACACTATGGTCACCCACTGTATATAAAATTCCAGGTAAGAAAGAAAAAAGGAAAAGGTGATGGCAGTGTTGAAGGAGAGGGGTAAGAGTCTACACAATGGGTTTTCCTTAGGATCCCACTTAAGGTACTATAGATACTGAAGGGAAATGGCAATGGAGATTCCCTAGAACAGGGAAAGCACATTGGTGACAGGTGCCCAGGTACATTGGAACCATTTGGAGGCCACTTCCTGTTGGCTTGGTTAGAGAACAAAATGGCAGCTGAAGAGATACCCTGGTGAACTCAGCCTTTCATAGAGGGAGACAACTGAGCACTGGGGCCCACGGGGACAAGGGGCAGCTGGTGGGGCTGAGCTCTAGAATACAGAACTTGCTATCTCCTCATGTGATGTATTTCCATTTAGGTGAGTGTGGTCCAAGGTCAATCCTGTGACAGCTGCCTTCATTGAGCAGAAACTGATGGGGAACGCAGTAGGATCGGAAGGTGTGTGGTCCAGTAAGAGAAAAAGCAAAGCTTCCTCTGAGCATCCCTCTGAATGCTGAGGAGAAGGACGGCTGGGGAGAGCCATATGTATTTAAATTCTGTAAGGTTATAAGATCTGAAGTGATTGTCCTGGGAGGACAGCGTGAAATGGCTGTTGAGTCCAAACCAGGGCTATTTTTTTTTAATTAAATATTAATGCCACATATTTCTGCGGGGTTCATAGAACAGATGTTAGGCCTGACATTGTGGCGATTTAATTGAGTAAGAATATTCCGTCATTTTTATCAATGTCTGGCTTTCCAATGGTTGTTAAATAGGAAGATATAAAACACAGGAAGGGATAATTAATACTCTGTTTCCGTCCGTGGTTACCTGCTGATATGACCCCCTAGAGAAGGAGGAGCTTTCTCCTGAGTATTTTTCTTGGAGGCAGAGACAGGCTGAGCTGACCCAGTCTCTCTGCTAATTCTTCCACTGAGCCTCTAGCTGGAGAACAGCCCACCCTCTGAGCACAGTTCTTTCTTTCCTGTTGGTTTTAAGAAAATAAGCAAATTTTAAATAAGTTTTGCTTCAGTGGCCAAAACTCCTAGGGATTCTGACTTTTCCTTCTTTTTCTAAACCCTACCCTACCTCCCCAAGTCATGCTAGATTTAAAACAACAACATCAACATCAACAAACAACAAAAATCTCTTCAACAGCCAAAATCTTTGCTGAGGGACCTCTCCAAGTAGAATCCAAGGAAGTGGATAGAAGTTATTCTGAGCAAATTCACAGTGACATAAAATGTAGCATAGGGTGATTTAGCAACAGGAAATATTTGCTAAGTAGAAAGCTCAGGGAAGAACAATTCTAAAATGATTCTTGGTCAGGTGCAGCTTATAATGGGACTATTCATAGAAAAAAAAAGTCCAAGGTCCCTTCCTCACAAAAATTACTTTAACATGGAAAAAATGTCATCACATATTTGCCCTGTAAATGCTTTGCCTTTATTAAATGGCACTGGCCTGCCAGTCTCCATTACATCCTCAGGGGAGGGCAGCCCGTGGTAAGAAAGGGAGAGAGGAGAAGATGTGTTGGTCTCAGCCCTGAACATTAAATCATGGTGGTAATGATTTTAGAAGAAATGAGGCAAATTTGGGCTAAACGAAAACCTGCGATGTGGCTTGGGAATTACCCCTATGGGCTTGGGAAAGGACTAACCATTACATTGCCCGTGCCCGTGGGGCTGTTTTTGCCCTCTGCTTGGGGGATTTGCTCGCTGTCTCAAAGGGACAGGACAGGCCCACCTGTCTGCTTCCAAAATTCCCTTGTCCTCTCATCATCAAATCAAGTTGGCACATGTCATGGGCTGAGGGGCATTAAGGCCCAAGATGTAGAAGTGGAAGTTCTGTTGGAAGTAATTTATAGGATGCAGAGAGAAGAGACACTGGTGTGGCAGAGGGACCAGAACCAACCCTGCTGGCTAATGTGAAATGAGAAGTGATTGGGTGGGGGGTCCTTGGTTGAAATTCACCTCAGCGTATTATAGGGCATGCTTCAAGGAAGCAGGGCCAGGCCCCTCTACATGGTGTAATTTAAGGGACACAAAAGCTCTGACACGTGCCCCTGCCAACGTGCTACTGCACCCGCAAGTCACCCTTTTAGGGCCAGTCTTTTTTTTTTTTTTTAATATTTTTTAATTGACTTATAGTTGATTTATAATGTGTTAATTTCTGCTGTACAGCAAAGTGATTCCAATCCATATATATATATATATTCTTTTTTTTTATATTCTTTTCCATTATGGTTTATCACAGGATATTGCATAATAGTTCCCTGTACTATACCGTGGGAACTCGTTGTTTATCCATTCTATATAGAATAGTTTGCGTCTGCTAATCCCAAACTCCCAATCCTTCCCTCTCCCACCCCCCTCCCCCTTGGCAACCACATGTCTGTTCTCTATGTCTGTGAGTCTGTTTCTGTTTCATAGGTGAGTTCATTTGTATCATTTTTCTAGATTCCGTATGTAAGTGATATCATATGATATTTGTCTTTCTCTTTCTGACTTACTTCACTTAGTACGATAATCTCTAGGTCCATCCATGTTGCTGCAAATGGCATTACTTTGTTCTTTCTTTATGGCTGAGTAATATTCCACTGTATATGTACCACATCTTCTTTATCCATTCATCTGTTGGTGGACATTTAGGTTGTTTCCATGTCCTGGCTATTGTGAATGGTGTTGCTATGAACATAGGGGTGCATGTATCTTTTTGAATTATATTTTTGTCCAGATATACGTAGGGCCAGTCTTTAAAAGTAAGGCCTGACTTCTAAAGGACTCTTGGTAAAGTACCAATGTGCTTCCTTGGATGTGACACCAATAAGCTGATGAACACACAGGATGGATCGGTTGACAACTGTCAGTCTGAGATGCCAAGAGCAGGCTCTTGCAGTGAGAAGATATAAAACTGGTAAGTTTTGACAAGAGCAGGGAGGATGGGAAAGCCCTAGGCATAGATCTGCTTTCTAAGGGCTGTCACAATATCAAGGGCAGGTTGAAAGCACAGCAAGAGGGCACTGGCCACCAGGAATCCTCAGGAAGAAAGCTACCCAAAGGAGGATGAGAATGGTCTGAGCCTTGTCTTCTCTCTCTCTCAGCTTCCCTGGATGGAGTTATGTTGTTTCCTACCCAGATCAGTACCACTGTATACAGTTCTTTCTTAAGGGACCCCAAGAAAACTGCTTTCTTACACCTGTTCTGTAGTTAACAGAAATGGAGCCCCTAAGCCCGGGCTCCAAAATTGTCCCAAGAAATGTTTATGACACAGGAAGTCTCAGCTCCACCCCAACTCCCCGTCCGATACTCTGATCATCAGGTCCTGCCTTTGCTGGTGAATTTCCAGCACTAGACTAAGGAGGCAGAAACACAAGGCCTGGGTGGGAAGTTAGGGGATGTTTATAGCCATAGAACCAAAATGCAGGAGGAAGCAGGTGGGCGAAATTTGCCTAGGTTGCCTCTGTGGGCATAAATCACCAGCTTTCTTTCATTTAGGCGGAGAATCCAGCGTTCCTGAAACAGACCCATTTCCCCCAGCTTTTTAAATGTGCCTTTCCACGGATTTTGCTTTCAAATCTGCAAGAATTATTTTTCTTCTATTAAATATTAATGTGCCTTTCTAAGTAGAAAAAGGGGGCAGCATAGGTCTGGTACACATCTTCCCTGACACTATGTACTGCTGCTGCGGGATTGCAACAAATGCCAACTCCCAACACATTATTAAATCAGGTCTGCACTGAGCCCAGATGTTACACTGGAGACGCACAGTGGATACAGGTTAAAACCAAACAGCGCAGGCACCCGGTTCTCTCCGGTGGGTGCTCGCCCTCCTACACCCTCGCCCCTCCCTCCTGCCCTGCGTGGCCACCGTGCCCTTTGGCAAATTTGCCATCAGCTGGGCAGAGCTCACTCTTCCTGGAGCAGTAATCATGTGAGGGGGAGTTATTTTTGTAAGCCTGTTATTTTTTCTCCAGTGACTCTTTCTACTTGATTAGTTCAGGATCAATATGTCTGGTAGGCAGAATGTGATGCGGAGGGTGATTTTCCAGTGTCAGGAGGAGCTCTGCTCTGTGTTCAAGTGGCTCTCCTCTTCACGGTGACTCCCCCCTACACACACACACACACACACACACACACACACACACACACACACACA
>NW_020837984.1:12470710-12704091 GCF_003676395.1 Aethalodelphis obliquidens | reverse complement strand
ACACACACACACACACACACACACACACACACACACACACACACACAATCTCTGCTCTCTTCCTTATCTAAATTCTACTCACTTTTATGACCAAGGTGATTCAGTCTCCTCTCTGAAGCCTGTCCTGTGATCCCTAAACTGTGACCTCCAATGAAACTATGATGTTTCAGACAATAATTGTTACCTACTGTGGGTTCTGGTTCCCTGATAGACTGTAAGCCCTGCCACGTTCACACCCCCATTCCCAGTGCATGTGAATTCCTCCGAGGGAAGGAATTACTTCTCAAAAACATGGAGTGATGGGAAGAGCACAGGGCTTGCAGTCATAATCCTACAATCCTGTGTGTCTTTAGTAAATTATTTGATCTCTAGGAGCCTGCTTCATCGTCTGCCTCCTCAACGCCTCCATCATCACCATCATTTCCGCCACTCAGATCAGTGCTTTTCAAATTTTAACGTGTGTTTGGATTACTCTAGATCTGAAGTGAGCCTGAGGTTCTGTATTTCTAACAGGCTCCCAGGCGATGTTGATGATGCTCGTCTGCTTGTCACACTTTGAGAAGCAAGGTCCTTGTGAATCTTAAATGAGATAATATATGTGAAAGTAAGTGTCTTATGAACTAAAAGTCCCTCTATCATTGCTAAACCTGAAATCACCCTCATCTCTTTTTTAAAAAAATTCCTACTTCAAAGCCACCATCAGATCCCATTGATGGGAAGGTATCCTGAATCCAGCCATTTAGGACCCCCTCCCTCACTTCCAACCTTGGCTAAGCCGCCGTCGTGTCTCTTGTCTAGAGATGATCGTGGTAGCTTCTTAATCGGTCTGCCTGCTTCTATTCCTGTCCCTTCTCCCACTCCCCTCTTGAATTCCAGTGGTCCTTTTTCCAGCCAGCAGCCAAGTGGTTCTTTTATAGTATAAATCAGATCATAAAACTCTTCTCTCTCCAACTCTTATCAATATGGCCCTGTTGTCATTTGCTGACAGCGCTCACCCCCCTTGCCTCTTGTACGTTTTCCCTCTGCAAGAACATGGCTTACTCTAGTCTGTTTCTCAGTTTTCCCATCTACTGTAGCAATCCCTTCGCTGTCTACCTCCTCATCTGGCTTTATTATGTTTTCCACGGCACCTCCTGCTACCTAACATTCTATTAAGTGTTTATCTGTGGTCTGTCTCGCTGACTCAAAATAAGCTCCGTGGGGGCAGAAGGCGGTCTGACTTGTTCTGCTCCGTATCTCCAGCATCTGGAGCAGTGCTTGGCATATACTAGGGCTTCAGGTAGTTGCTGAATGAAAGCATAAATGGATTGTTCTTACTTCATTGAATTGCTCTGTACCCCATGCTTCACAGAGTAAGTGCTTCCTAAGCGTTTGCTGAGGCAACCATTGACTGGGTTTTTAAATGTGCAGTCCCTGGATGTCTGTTAGTGGGACAGTTGTTTGTTTCTGCCGTGGGTCAAGCCCACTAGTACAGGATTGATCTTCATGATTGAAAAATGTAGATCTATGAGCGAGCAGTAGAGGAAGATGTCTGTCTGAGTTCTGGGAAGCGATGATTGCGGGGGTTGGAGATGAGTTGCAGTTATCTTGGCCCCTGAGGACTGTTCATCTTTACTTAATTGCTTCTTGGCCAAAATGATGCTACACACACACACACACACGCACGCACGCACACACACACGCACACACACGCACACAGCCCAAAACCAACCAGCCAAACCAAACCGAACCAAACCAAAATGAAACAACAACAGAACTTAGCCCTAAAAGGAAAAGGGCAGCTTGAGAATCTGGGTTTCTGGCAGGGTGAAAGCACTGTCTAAGGGGCTGCACACAGGGGAGGCGTCTCGAGTTGGATAATGGAATCTCTTTTTACTTCAACTCATCTAAAATAGCACATTAATAAACTGAACCAAATGTGGTGCTACAGCTGGTTTTATTGGTCATTAACATTTACAGAGCCATGCAAAGTCATGTTTTCCAATTTTGAGATTAAAAGATTTAGCCAGCCTAATTATCGGCCTCCGAATGGGGACCGCGTCGGAGTGCAGCCAGCGGGACGGAGTCGGCTTTGTCTTCCGTGATGCCTTCCCCTTCACGGTGCATGTGAATTGAAAACAGATGCATTTATGGACCTTTGGCTGGATTTCACCCTAAAGCAGGGTAGGCGCTGGCAGCTGTCCTGGAGTTTACTCTTGACTGGTCCAGCTAGGGCATTGTCTACATTTTAAGGCTGTACTTCGGGTTCAGGAGACTTCCTTGTACATACAGGAAAATGGCCTCCATCCTTGAAACCAGACTTCTCCTCAGCTTCTGACTGCTTTTCTCTTTTCTGGTCATCAAGGTCAAGCCACTAATTATGTTAATTAAGTGTGATGAAAACCTCCACTTGAGTGAGACTTTTGGTGGAAATGAATCAACTCATCAGAAATAATGCTAAGCAGACTGAGTGTCCTGATATTTGGTTCAAGAACTATGGCAGGTGGAGGCAAAGACAGAGAAAGAAAGTAAGTGTGAAAGGAGAGGTGAGGGGGCCAAGGAAGAAAACCAAGCAGCATTTGATCAAGACCCTCCTCCCTGAGTGTGGGACACTGAGATAAATGCTCTGAGGAGGCCAGGGCAGAAACATGAATGGCATTAGCCTTGCCTTGGTTCTTGGTGTAAGATGTGTACCATTTGGCCCCATCCAAAGGGTGGTGATTCTCTTGGTGAGGATTTTCACTTAGGGCCCAACAGGGATGTCCTGTTGACGTGACTGTGTCATTCCCCCCTCCTGCCCATCTGTGTCTCACCTGCTCTTGTCCATCCTGGGAAGCCCCCGCTGGAGGCAGTTGCCCAGAGGGAAATGTAACTACCAACGTAGAGTTGGTATAGTTCTTCCTGAGGCCAGGAACAGGATTTCTGGCTGCTGCAGCTTTGCTTGTTCCACATTGCCTAGCTCCAGTTTAGGGAATATTTCTGGACTAAAGAGGAGACATAGTCTGCTCTGTGATTACTTGATTTCGCTGTGTGAGTTTGACCAATCTGAGTTAGAGTTTCATTTTAATTAGGGCTCAAGGAGCAGGGCAGCCTAGGGGCAGGAGTTGAGATTTGAGTGATCCCTCGTTTGGCAAATGAGAGACTGGCCAAGTCTTTTGTTCTTTCTGGGCCTGAACTTCCTAAGGTGCCGAATGAGGAGAGTTCGCCCTTCAAATCGACTTACATTCTATACTTTAAGAGCAACGGTGGATAGCCATGGGTGGCTCTGAGTGTAGGGGTGGCCACGATCATCTCTATGTGCAGTAAGAAACCTGGCAGCATTACTGAAGGTAGATGGAAAGGGGGAGAGACTGAAGACAGGAAGAACGTTTAAGGAACTCTTGCATAGTTCCGGACCATGGTTTCAATTATTATTGGTTCTGACGTTTTTCTACCAGAGCTCCTGGGCTCTAGACCAATGTCCTCCTGACAACTGATCCTTGCTTTTTAATTTCTGTCAGTTATGAGTTGAACTGTATCTTCATTTCCCATTCCCCGCCAAAATATAAGTTGTAGTCCTAACTCCAGGACCTCCGAATGTGACCTTATTTAGAGATGGGATCTTTACTGACATAATCAAATTAAAATGACGTCCTCAGGTGAGCCGTAATTCAATCCAACTGATATCCTTATAAAAGGGGGAAATCTGGACACAGGGATGACAGATGCCTAGGAAGACCGTCATGCACAGATGGATGCAGAGATCGGAATGATGTTTCTATAAGCCGAGGAACGTCAAAGTTCGCCAGCAAACCACCAGAAGCTAGGAAAGGGGCACAAACCGGGTTCTGTCTCTCAGCCCTCAGAAGGAGCCAACCCTGGTCTCAGACTTCACCTTGACCTTCAGCCTCCAGAACTGTGAGGCAATACATTGCTGTTGTATTAGCCACACAGTTTGTAGTGCTTTGTTACAGCAGCCCTAGCAAACTAATACAGTATCTTCCTGCTCCTTTGGTTTCAGACCCTTGGCTTGCTGTAACCACTAGCAATCATTAATTTTTTGATTTCAACTTGATTTCTTCTCAGTCTCTCCAGAGGTATTAGTCTTTGTGCTGTATAACTTAGACTCTGCTTCCTACCTGGCTCTTTCTTGGGTCTGTCCCTAAATTTGCATGTAGGTCTCCACTAAGTCTCTGCTAGGTGTGGTGTGAGGAGGTAAAGGTGCTATAAATGGGCAGCTTTTCTAGCCACTGAGCTGTCCTTTTACATCCACTCTATGCGGCCGCCTATGGGTCTTGGGGTCTAAATGCCCCACCGTGTTCTCACTAATGGTTAAAGCTGAATCAGAAGGAAAGGCCAGTGACTCAAAACTCCTCTGGTTATTTTTCTGATTTGTTTGCATATAATTCCAGCATTCTTGGTCCTGTTCCAAAATCATCCCAAATGCATTTATTCCAAAGTATGGCTTTAAAGTTGGGGATCAAGTTATAATCTGGCAAAACATAAATGAAATAACATGACAACTCTGAACATTATTAAATTCTCAAATGTTGACAGTACGCACAAAAATATAAGAACTCGGAGGGACTATACGATCTATTCAAAAACCTAGTTTTCTGATGGTCATATTCCCTTGTGGTCTTCCAATGTGCACTTTCTCATTAAACTTCTTATTTAGTATGAGCACTGGAATTTGATCTTGAATATAAGATACATTGCTGTGATCATTTCTGGCCAATCTTGTTTTACTAAGTGAAGTCAAAAGAGGCACACTTTGCCATCAATCAACAGACATGCCTTGACCTTGTGCTGGGTCGCACAAGCTCTCTGCTGGAAATGTAAACATGGTCTCCATCCTGAGTGAGCCTTCCGTGTGGTTGGGAAGATAAGGCACCCAGATGCCAAGCACTTAGAGAACAATTAAATGCTAAGTGGTGTTGAACTGGCTTTAGTGCAGAAGGAGTCTGATTTCATGGAGCGGTTGAAAAGGTTTCCTGGGTAGCTTGAAACTTTATTTAGTTTAGAAACGTTAGAAAACATTAAGATATTCCCCTTCCCTCTCCTCTCAATTTTTTCCCTTCTATCTGCCTGTATTATTGGTTGTTTGATTACAAATCAGACTCCAGAGGGGAAACACAAAATGGCTCGAGACAGAAGCTGACTGTCACCCTTGATTATTCACTGGAAATTTGAATAGATAACACTCAGCAATCTTAAAAATAACAGCCTCCTATAAGTCCAGGCTGTCTCTTCAGATTCCATTTTCTATACTTTAGTTATCAAAAGATCCATAATTTTCTAAGATATACATGAAACTTAAATGAGAGCATGGGGAGTTCCTTTTCTATTTTCCCAGCGGAGGAGATAGAAGACATGTTCCCAGCTTGCCATTTGCACAGATGTGTTTCTAATAAAGCACAATGAGACCTCCCATGTCCCCTGTCCCCTTCCCATTAGCCATGAGGCCATGCAGATGATGGGTGAGCTCACAGGTAGGCTAATAATGCCACCGTGTTCTTCTTCTTTCCTCACATGGAAAGGGCCTTGGTTTTTTTTTTTTTTTCCACAAAAGTGCATATTTAATTAGAAATTGGGAAAAAAAGAAGAAGGAAAAACAACTTTCCACAATATGAGACAACAGTTCTCTTTAATAGGAACCACATTTTCCCTCTAAATTGTGGTACCTGAGGGTCCCTGTGCAAGGGTTGGGAGGTGATGAATGTAGGCTTTGGGAGGGTTTGGGGAGCTGTGTTGATATTTGGGCCCATCTGGGTTCATGTCTCTTGGGTTTCTTGGGATTCATGGAATATATCTGGCTACAGTGAAACATGAGAAACCCTTTAGAAAAGTGCAGTGGAAATAAATAGCAATGAATATTTATGTGCCTAGACCAAAGGTCAGAACTCTTTTTAGTTCTCAGGGCCATTAGTGGGGTTAAATAAGGTCTATGGGGATTGTAGGTTCCAATGACGGGGCTGAAGTATAGGTCATGGGGGAAGGACCGAAGTAGATGGGTTGAAGGGAAACGAAGAGGTAGATACTTAGGAAAGAAAAGGGGATATAGGAAAAAGTGTCCACTAGGGATTAAACTAGTAGTAACCAGCAATAACTTCTGGCTCTACTTGAGGTTAAATCATTATCCTTGGTTTAAAGCAGGATTGCCATATGATTTTTAAAGGTGCTTAGACTTTCCTACAGCTTTATTCTCATGGGGTAAAGAGTTGTTCGTATAAATTACTGGGTGGGGGAGGCAGATCAGAGTTGATAGAGCCTGGGGAACTCCCTTGAGTCAAGATGCCAGGGGTGGGATGGTGGTAACTGGCACAGAGACTAACCAACTAAACCCCCAAGATTGTCCTCTCCCCCATTCACTTTGCTGCCTCCTTCTTCCTGTTATGGGGTCATGTTTGCTGGATGCAGTTGTCCATCCTGACACTGAAGGGGAAAATGATTTCTGCCTTTCCAATCATCGCTGATCACCCAGAATCTTGTTTGGAAATATTTGGAACATGTTGGACAATTAATCAAAGTAATTTTCCTCCAAAGAGAAAGCAGAAAGATTTGGAGTGACATTATTTGAATAGTATTTGAAAAAGCTACCCAAGAAAATGTCCTTCAATACAGATTTTAGCGTAGTGCAAGGATTTCCTTTTGCAAGCAAAGATAGGGGATAGGATTTTTTGTTTGTTTGTTGTTCTTGTATGTTTGTTTCAGGGTTTGTTTGTTTTTTTTAGACTCCAGGACCACTTCCTTCAACTATCCATGTATCCTTCCTTCCGTCCATCCATCCATCCATCCATCCACCAGCAGACATTTGTAGGGAGTCTTCTTTGTGTCAGGAACAGAGCTAGGCACTGTGAATAGACAGATGGGTAAGAAATGATTCCTGCCCTTGGGGAGCTCACAGTCCAGTGGGAGAGAGAGATGTAAACATTAATTACAATGGTGTGATGAATGCTTTAATAAAGTTCAGAGCAGGGTGCTTGGCTACCCCACAGAGCTGGAGGGCGGCGATCATCTATTTCACCTTAGCCATCTAAAGGTCTTTGATTCCTCCAAGAGTAAACTGTGAGCCCCAAACCTCAGGAGAGCTGGATTCGGTGCAGCTTTAAGAGACGTCTTGCAGGTTGCAGCTACTACTGACTCAAAGACAGCGAAGAGGCCAATGACCGTGAGATTTATTCCCAGGGCTCATGGATTTCTGAATTTATGTTGTCTTGGGTCTCTTTTCTCCCTAGAGCGTAAATATGCTGTAGTATGGGAATGCTCCATTCCTGCTGTAGCCTGTCTCCAGTCTGCTGTTTCACTTGATTTTTTTGTCCTTATCCAAAGAATTTCACTAAAAACTGAAATGAGGTAGGGATTGAGTCCCCCACTCCATCCAAGGCCAATCAGGCAGAGCTGACGAGGGCTTAGACCATGTTGAGCAGATGCTCTGCCATTTCTCTAGCTCCTGTTTTGTCATTATTTATCCAGACACCAGGCTGCAGTCAGGAAAAAGGACAGTGACAACGGGAACACATATGTCTCTGGAAGAATGCCTTCAGGAAGAAAACAAATGTAGTCAAATGATCCCAGTGTTTTTTGTTTGTGTGGTGGTTTTGTTTTACTACTGGGAACAACAATAGAAAAAAAAAGGAAATACGAAGTTGGGAAATCTTTTGTTGTTATTGAGGTTTGAATATTTCTAGTTTCAGAGATTTGCGTCCTAGTGGAAAAGATGTTCATTTTTATCCCAGTGAGAAGCGTTATTAACGGCGTTCGCTGTTGAGGAGAAGATCTCCAATGAAAGAAGGGACTAGTCTAGATTTGCACATCGCATGGCCTTAGAAAACATCTGAAAAACTCAGTGTAGAGAGAACATTTTCTCTAGTAGTTTAATGTTCTCCTAAAATGTAAATTTGGGTTAGTTTGGGTTGTTGAAAATTCGAGCTGCTTGACAGATATTTCTATGAATTATTTGGTTGAAATATATTACCGAGCCTTTCAGTGACCCTGAAAATATGATTTTTAACATTTACACAGGAAAAAATGATCAAGACCAGCTAAAAGGAGAGGAAGATGGAACTGATAGTTTTGAAGTCATAGAGCCTAAATTTAAAGGCAAAACAGATAGAATGAGAAAAAAAAAAAAAGCATGGTGATTACTTTATAAACTGTCATATTTGGGGCATTGAAGGCCTAGCTTTTGGGAAGGCAGAGTTGGAATTTTCTTGGCCCTGGAGGGCAAAGATGTATGTGGAAATGTAAATTACATTTCTACACATCTGGGTGGAATGGATCAGACCCAGTGACACTTAATCTTATCCCTTTCTGCATCTTTTAAGCCCTGGACCAGAGGCCACAGCAGGTTGGACTGACACTTTGGGGGCCTGCTTCAGGGCAGGGGCATAGGAATTAGCAAATTACACAGTCAATAGTGCCTGCATAAAGCTTTGAAACCTCCTGAAGGAAGGCACCACACAGAATAAAACCTCTGTCCCACATCTGCCTGGCTTCTTTCCCAAGGTGAGAGCACACCTCACCTGGTGCTTGGGTCACTGCTGACTCTGCCTCCCAGACCTCCCCTGCCTTCCCCATCCTCAGTCCCAGCTTGTGATTGGTCCTGCCTCGCTAGAGTCTTACCCTTCATATAAATAACTCCTGATTTTTTTTAAAAAAATTAAATCTTAGAGCCACATTAATGATTGAAGGAAATCTGTTAAGTACCCTTACCAACTGAAACCACAGAAAGATGGAGTTGGAGGAATCTTCTGAGTGCCTAATCCTGGGATCTCACACTTTAATTAAAGCCTTTTCCTCTGACGTGTGCCAATATGCCTGTTGCAGCAACTTGAGGAACATGTACAGACTCCAAGTAAAAATGGAGTCATCTCCCTCTGACCCACTCGACCGTGAACCTTCATCAGATGTTATTTTCTGCATAAGCCACACCCATAGCTGCGTGCCTTTGTTCGTGTTGTTCCTCCTGCCTGGAGGGCCTTCCTTCCACTTTGTCTGGCTGGGTTGCATTGAGTTGATCTCTGTATCACAAGTTTCTATCAGAACGTTTAGTATATCACAGGTGTCCAAGTGAGAGAAAAATTTAGTGAATGTTTGATTGAATGGAAGACTTTGTGATCTTTGCCATGGGAAATCATGGATCATAAAAACACTAAATAATACTCAGTAAAATCAAACAATTCATTTTTAGGCATTGGAAGAGAAATAGCATTTAGGAAGGCAGGAGAGAAGAAATTACAGGTGGGGGTAACCATGGGATCAAAGGCATAGAAATGAAGAGGAGCATGAGTTTTGGATAAAGAGGAGATATGACTAATTAGATTGGAAGATTTATTGAAAGAAATGATAGGAAATAATATTTGGAGGGCTCATATCACTGAATTGAATCCCTTGAGAATTTCTGAAAGAGATGAAATAGGTAATGGGTAACCATTGAAAGTTCTTAAGCAGGAAATAACCTGAGGTTCAGCAGGTAGAGAGGGGAGTTAGTGGCAGCTACATTGGTGGAGAGTAGAGCTTGGCGTAAAATGGACCACTGTGAATCAGTGGGAATGGGGCAGTGGGCATGGGGATGGTTCGTCCTGGAGGAATTTTAAAGGAAGAAATGCCAGACTTGGTTATGGATGAGTGCAGGAGAGCTAAAATTCTTTTTATTGACTTGGCACTAAGAGCATCTAAAAGTTGGAGGAAGTATGTTATAAATAAATATACTCAGCCACAACAATTCTCTGTTATGGTCAACTGTCAAGACCAAACTTGTGAGGGGAGACAGGTTTTGAATGATAGATGATTCTGGAGCCCTGGCCAGGCACATCTTAGCAGTTCGGACACAAACCTTTTCTTCGATGCAGAAAATGTTAGAAGTTTTTCTGCTGATTCTGGATTAAAAATGCTGCAAAATTTCCCTACCAAATTATGTATCTATCAACAGTGCGTACTTTCTCATACCTTCTCCAATCCTGCATATTATCAAACATTTTAATTTTTCTGTCAGTGATGGGTAGAAAATGGAATCTTATTTTAATCTCATTTGCATTTCATTAACAAGTGATCTTGAACACCATTTATGTATAAATTAGCCATTCATATTTCTTTTTATATATACACCTGTTAATGACAAAATTAGGTTTTGTTCATCCAAACTGAGTTTAGAAGACTAAATTTTCATAGATTGTAAAGCTTATATAGATTATCACACTCCCCAAGCTGCAGGTATTCTGGATGTTTAGAAATCTCCAAAATCTCCCCTTCTTAATCTTCAACCCTTTCTTTTTTTTTAATATTTAAGTCTAGAGTGCTAAATTAGGAAAGTAAAAGTACCAAAAATATATCCCGAGATTTTCAAATCTGTGTGTCTCTGAATCTGCACAGAAATAGAAACTAAGGAGGTGTTTGAATGCAGTTTCAGCCTTTCCTTTGGAGCATCTAAGATCGTGCCCAGATTGAGGTAAAGGAGGAATATTGAGAGATCAGATCTCTGGCAGATTTTTCCCTCTTGGTCCTCATACTCTGATCCCCTTAATGGAACTTGACAACCCCAACTGACCCATTATGGCTGTTATGGGCTGAATTGTATCCCCTCAAATTCACGTGTTGAAGCCCTAAGTCCCCATACCTCAGAATGTGACTGTATTTGGAGATGGGACTTTTAAAGATGTAATTAAGGAAAACTGAGGCCATACGGGTAGGTCCTAGTTCAATATAATTGGTGTCCTTATAGGAAGAGATTAGGAGATAGACATGCAAAGAGGAAAGACCATGTGAGGACAGAGGGAGAAGGCGGCCATCTGCAAGACAATGAGAGAGGCCTCAGAAGAAACCACCCCTGCACACACCTTGATCTGGGACTTCCAGCCTCCAGAACTGTGAGAAAGTAAATTTCTATCGTTTAAGCCATCCAGTCTGTGGTACTCAATACTTTGTTATGGCAGGCCTAGGAAACGAATACAATGCCTTACGGAAAGTACCATAACCTTCACCAACTGGCTTGGAAATCAAATTCTAACATAGGAAACCATGGACTAAAAAACACCTGCCCTGAGCTATGTGGTCTCACCCTACTCATCTCATGTCCAGCACCTCATGAATGAAGAGAAGGCCCAATTCCAAGCCATACATTTTGGGTTTATAATTTCCCCAATTTTAGAGAATGTAAAAGCCTTAGAGTTCATAGTCATAGTTAGGCATTCCTGGGCACACACCCATCTAAATGGGTTTCCTGCATTGGGCCACAGGATTTAGATCTCATGTCTGGAACATGCCCTTGGATGGGAGATGTGATGGGCATAGAGCAGTCTAGTGGAAAGAGCACTAGAATGGGAGTCAGAGACCCAGGCCTTAGTCTTGAACCTGCCACAATGACTCAGGGAACGAAATTTACCTGTTTGGACTTAGAATACTTATGTGGGCCTCATAAGTGGTTTTCAGACCAGGGTTCCATGGAAGGGTTTTAGTAGCTCTGCAAACTTTTCGTTTGAACTTCCCCCGTAGAATACATTTTAACTGTTTTAAAACACTGCAGTAAAATAACACACATTCATATGTGTTTTATTTCACATTTTAATTTATCTAAGAACATCAGCATATAAAAATACGCTGCTAGGTTAACTTATCTGGAATGAACATCAGAATAAAACCTTGCCTGTGGATGTACATATTTGGTGAGGGATGTTGATATTCTGCACTGGTCTGTCTGTTGGTCTCTCTTAAATTCTGACATGACCGCTGCGTGTCTCCACTGACATAAAATTGCACAAGTGCATTCATGACCACAGTACATTTGCACCTGCTCTGTTAAGGGCCAGCTCAAGCTTATTTGCATTGGTTCTCCCCATGGCTTAAGCCTTGTTTGTGCACTCACCACTGACTCTCTCGCATCTTGAAGACATCACATTAGAACTAGAATGAATGCTTCCTTTCTGACTTTACCATTAGAAACTCAAGAATTTATTAGGTGTTACTAACAATTCAACTTTGAAACAGATATTTCCTACTACTTTTCCTGTAAGCTTCTGGATGAATTTAGTTGAGCAGAAACCCAAGCTGTAAGGCAAGTTGATTTAAAACAAAACAGTACAAAACCTATTACCACTTGCAACTACTTAGCCGGATGAATCAGTATTCTCTAAGTGTTGTGCAACTGAACCAAAATAAAATAAAAATCAGATGCTAAGGACAATATGATTGTGGTTATTCTAAATTTTTACATTCATCAAATCAATCATCAGAGTTGTGAGAGATATACTTTACATTATATATATAAAAGGTGTATATACCATATATGTATACCATATTTGAACTCATGAAATAAATATATTCTAGTGAATTTCTGCTTTTGTCTTAAACTTTAATGTTCCACACGAGATTAAATTTGTATCAAGAGTAACTTTCCTGCAAGGAAAACCACTAGATCAGATGACCTCCAAGATTCCCTGTAGTTCTAACACCCTGTAATCTTCCAAGGTGAACAAGGTATAGGGAGGAGTGAGCAGGGTGCAGAGAGGGGTGAGTCAAGGCAGTGAGAGGTGGCTGGTCACCAGTCTCTGTGTTCAGCTTGGGGGCTTCATTCCACCTTCCATCCTTCTAAGGTATGGCATCTGGTTGAGATTTCAGACGTACAAATGGACAATCCTGGGAAAACCACGTGGTACATGAGTTAACGAAGAATGCTACAAAGATTTTTAAAACTATTCTTTTCACAGGCCATAATTATTTTGAAACTTGCTAAAATTTCATGAAAATGTATTGTATTACCCTGGTCACCTCCTGTCTGAAACAAATCTCTTCTGGAGGCAGGATCTGATAGGATGTATTGGAGGAGTGGGACCCGGAGCTGGGGCTGGGGGTGGGTGGGTAAGCTCGGCAGTGGGGAGTGATACAGCCCTCCTTTTGCTGGCAGAGGGGCTGTGCATAGTTAGAAACAGGGGCCCTGGTTTGTTTCAGCTGCTACCTTTAGAAGTCTCTCTCACCAGAGCTTAGCATATTCCAAGGTCCTCCCCAAGTGTAGGGCACTGTGACCTGGCCGTGACCACTGGCTCTGGAAGTGGACAGCCTCCACAGGCCCTGCAGAACATGCAGAGATAGAACAGAGGGGAGCTGGGGTTGCACATTTGTCTGCACCTGCATTGTGAGAAGCAGCGGTTAGATTTTGAATGCTAGAGGGTGGTAGCTCCCAGGGGTTGCCTCAGGCCTACAATTACCCACTGGGTGACTGATCTCAGGACTGAATTGGTTTTGGCTGGAGGACTCGTTGGATTGAGGTGATGCTCTCCTGATTCTGACCTTGGTTATTGTATTAATTAGGATAAACATTCACCTACATAAAATAGAGATCCTAAACAAAAGGGACTTACATAAGACAGACTTTATTTTTCTGTTACATAATAGTCTGGAAGCAGGAGGTCCAGGGCTGTTGTAGAGCTCTGTTCTACAAGGTTGTCCAAAGACCTAATTCCTATTTGTTTTCCTCCATCTTTAGGGTGTTGCCCTTATATGAATGATCCCAAATGGCTCCCTACCTCCATGATCCAGGTAAGCAGGTGGAAGAAAGAGGGAAGAGGGTGATCATCATTTAAGACCGCAGCCTGGACATTAAATCACTTCCACTCACGTTCTCTGGTCCAGAATTTGGTTATATGGCCATGCATAGCTGCAAGGGAGGCTGGAAATACAGTCTCTCTTTTATGTCATGTATCTAGATAAAAATATTGGGTTCTATTGTTTTGAAAAACAATGGAAGAATGAATATTGGAGTACAACTAACTGTAAGGTGTTTAATGAACTATGAAATCATATGCTACTAGTTGGGGTTCAGCAAACACATTTCTATTACAGGGGTAAATGGCTGAGCCTGAGCAGCATAGTGTCCAGAGGCGAAAGCCTGGCAGCCCCCAGTCTAATGGTTGGCACTTTGATACTCCCTTTATTAGTATTTATTTTTCTAAGATATGGGAAATTCCAGTTTCCACTGACCTCTGCATCTCCTTGAAAATACCAGGTTGTAAAGGGCTGACCTAGAGTTCAAAGCACCCAAATGGATAATGTGTAGACCAGAGGATTTCAAACCATGTCCTGAGAGCCCCAGGATTCCTTAGAGTTCTGGGAGCTGTTGGAAAACAAGGATTCTGTAACCTAAACTCCATGCCCCACTAGGCAGTCCCACCACAGTGCCTTACTCTATGTATGTTTTTATCTCTTTGTTTATCTGTATAAGATTTGGGGCTAAAACATATAGTTTTTACACTTCTGCTAGACCATCAGAATCAAAATGCTCATAATTCAGAAAGAAGAGATTAAATAATATGTTAAATACTGAGACTCTACTGGGTGATTTTCCTATATGATGGGTGGTGGCCTTGGCCATATAGTTTTCAAGGAAACAGTTTAATTTGAAAATACGAGGAAAATGCCAGAGTTGAAAAATTTAAACTGTCAACGGGATCCTATAGTTTGGAAGAAGCAATTACATAATGCTTTAAAATTCACAGAAACATTGCAGCATTTATTCCCTCCCTTGACCCTTCTTCATTTACAGATAAAGAAATAGAAGCACAGAGAGGTAAAGTGACCTTGTCCAAAGTGATACAGTTAAGAAGTGCTAGTAGCAGCTACTATATATAAAATAGATAACCAACAAGGACATACAGTATAGCACAGGGAACTCTACTCAATATTTTGTAATAACCTGTAAGGGAAAAGAATCTGAAAAAGAATATATACACATATATCTGAATCACTGTGCCATACACCTGAAACTAACACAATATTGTGAATCAACTATATTTCAATAAAAAATACATATAAAATAAAATAAAAAATAAATTTAAAAAAGAAGTGCCATAAACAGGATCAAACATAGGACTTTGGAATCTTCACTATACACATCCATTTCCCTATATTTTCTTACACCCATCACTAGGGTAAAAAGACCCATCCCTAGCTACTGAGACCTGAGCCATTTCACCTTGGGAGCCTGGTTTCTGCAGGAGCAGCAAGCAAATAGTCTCACCAACTCGCCTCTGTGCTTGAGTCCTCATCTTTCCTCCCTCCTTTCCTTTTTCCTTCTCAGCTCCCATCAAAAGTCTATCATATATCAGATACTATCTCAGGTACTAGAGATACAGTAGTAACCAAGACCTACAAGATCTTCATGGAACTTATTTATTGATTGACGTGGGATTAATTTCCAAAATATACAAATAGCTCATATAACTCAGTATCAAAAAAAGAGAAAACTCAGTCAAAAAATGGGCAGAAGACCTAAATAGATATTTCTCCAAAGAAGACGTATAGATGGGCAACAGGCACATGAAAAGATGCTTAATTAACATGGCTAATTATTAGAGACATGAGATTCAAAACTATAATGAGGTATCACCTCACACCAGTCAGAATGGCCATCATCAAAAAGTCTATGAATAATAAATGCTGGAGAGGGTGTGAATAAAAATGAACCCTCCTACACTGTTGGTGGGAATGTAAATTGGTGCAGCCACTGTGCAGAACAGTATGGTGGTTCATTGAAAAACTAAAAATAGAGATATCGTATGATCCAGCAATCCCACTCCTAGGCATATATCTGGAAAAGACGAAAACTCTAATTTGAAAAGATACATGCACCCCAGTGTTCATAGCAGCACTATTTACAAAAGCCAAGACATGGAAGCAACCTAAATGTCCATCAACAGATGAGTGGATAAAGAAGATGTGGTACATGTATACAATGGAATAATACTCAGCCGTAAAAAAGAATGAAATAGTCCCATTTGCAACAACATGGATGAACCCAGAGATTTATCATACTAAGTGAAGTAAGTCAGACAGAGAAAGACAAATATCATATGATACCACTTGCATGTGGAATCTAAAAAAGTGATACAAATGAACTTATTTACAAAACAGAAATAAATAGACTCACAGACATAGAAAACAAACTTCTGGTTACCAAAGGGGAAGCAGGGAGGTATAAATTAGGAGTTTGGGATTAACAGATGCACCCTACTATATATAAAATAGGTAAATAACATGCTCCCACTGTATAGCATGGGGAATTCTATTCAATATCTTATAATAACCTATAATGGAAAATAATCTGAAATAGAATATATATATATGAATCTATATATCTATATCTACATCTATATTTTTAAAAATATTTATTTATTTTTGGCTGCATCGGGTCTTAGTTGCCGCATGTGGCAGCATTGTTGTGGCATCTGGGATCTTTCGTTGTGGCGCATGGGCTTCTTCCTAGTTGTGGCATGTGGGTTTTTTCTCTCTCTAGTTGTGGAGCAGGCTCCAGAGAGCATGGGCTCTCTGTTTGTGGCACTTGGGCTCTCTAGTTGAGGAGTGCGGGCTCTGTAGCTGTGGCACGCTCAGTAGTTGTGGGCTCAGTAGTCGTGGCTTAGTTGTCCTGTGGCATGTGGGATCTTAGTTCCCCAACCAGGAATCGAACCTGCATCCCCCTGCGTTGGAAGGCGGATTCTTTACCACTGGACCACCAGGGAAGTCTCTACATCTATATATCTATATCTATCTATATCTGAATCATTTTGCTGTACACCTGAAACTAACACAACATTGTAAATCGACTATACTTCAAAAAAAAAAACATTAAAAAATAGATTCTAGTGGGAGCTACGAAAAATGAAAACATAACTAAACACACGGAGTATTTTCACATAGTGATAATTGCTATAAAGAGAACTTAATCAGGCTAACAGGGTGAGAAGGGCAGGGTGGGAGCAGAGAGTCTATGTTAGTTGGGTGGTCGGGCGGTTGAGTTACATATGAGTAGAGACCTGAATGAGGGGAAGGGGTGAGCCATGCAGGTATCTTGAGAAAGAGCTCCCCAAGATGATGGGAGAGTAGATACATAATTAGTGTGCTCAGCACAGTCATGGGATTACAAGGTGACCAGTGGGGCTGGGGGTGTACACAAGGGCTTTTTTAAGGATTATTTTGTTTTGTTTTATGATGCAGGAGAGAGAGAAGGTAGCTAATTTCCAGAAGCAAAATTTCTGAGTAGTCAAGAGGATGGATTCTGCATATAAGTGGGGAGGTTGGCCTCGGCCAGGAGGAGGGACAGGTCATCATTGGGACGGGAGGGAAGGTGGAGAAGATGAGAACAGATGTGGAAGGGGTGGTAGATTTGGTGGGAAAATGAATTATTTCTTCTCTGGTTGGTTCTGTTTTGTTAGTAAAACATCAGGTGAAGACAGTGAGGTGGGTATAAGGAGGGGAAGGGACTCATGTCCTCCAGGGTGGTAAGAACGTGAACTTACTAGCTAACATAGAAGGGCTACTGGGCAGTGCTGTGGGCTTGCTTGACATCTGCCATCTTAGTCTTAGGTGAGACTGAGCAATGTGACTGTGTAATTTTTCCAGCTATGCCTGGATGCCAGGGAGATGTAGTCAGAAAGGTGAACTTAACCATGTGCTGGGCATTGTCCATTTGGCTGTTTGGACCCATTCTCCATCCTTTTTCATTTGGCTTGGTGTTCTGGGAGGCTGCTGTTCAGGAAGAACTCACTGGATTCCTTGGTCTCCGGATTGGGTTTGGCCAATGGCAGCAGGCACAAAATGAGACTGGCTGGCAGGAGGCAGTGAGGTGCTTGTGTTACTTCTCTACTCTCTCCCCAGTGGCCCGTGGTAGGCCTGGCTACATCCCTCTATGAAGGCCCCAGCTCCTCTGGGGCAGCCCTCTCATGGCTGGGGTTCTTTTTAGGTCCTGGAAATCACTCCCTCTTCTTATTCTTTCAAGGGTAGGGTTGGTAACTGCTTCCCACTGATGTTAGATTTGTCATGCTTCTTCACTCTTTATTGTTTTCCCTTTATCTGCCTACATGTTTAGAAACAATACCTTTACTAAACTCTCTTCATACGCTCCCTCTTTTATTACTTTCTTGGTAAGTCCCTGACTGATACAAACCTGGTTTGCAGTGTGGTCAGGCAGGCTTCACAGAGGAGAAAGAGCAGGGTATTCGTGAGTATGAGCAAGAGAGAGATGATGGGCTTCCCTGGTGACGCAGTGGTTGAGAGTCTGCCTGCCGATGCAGGGGACACGGGTTCGTGCCCCGGTCTGGGAAGATCCCACGTGCCGCGGAGCGGCTGGGCCTGTGAGCCATGGCCGCTGAGCCTGCGCGTCCAGAGCCTGTGCTCTGCAACAGGAGAGGCCACAACAGTGAGAGGCCTGCGTACAGCAAAAAAAAAAAGAGAGAGAGAGACAGATGATGATGGAAAAAGGACTCTAAGCTGAGGAAAGAGAGAAATGTGGGCATAAGCAGGGTGGATAGACTGCAAAGATGGTGGAGTCTGTTGTTGGGAAGTCCCAATGGGGTCCAAGGATTTTGGAGGTGGCATAAGGGAGCTGAAAATTGGGGACCAGTCTCAGAGAGTAGAGTGAGTGCTTAAAATAGAAAATTTGTAATTGATGCAGTTATTGATAATAACAATAGCCATGTCATTGGTTCTCAGCCCTGGCTCTATATCAACATTGCCAGGGGAGCTAGTAAAAATACTAATGACTGGCTTCCCCTCCAGAGATTCTGACTACAGTTGTGGGACCTAGGAATTGTCATTTTAAAAAATTGTCTCGAATAATTCAGATGTGTGGCAGTGTTGAGAATCACCAGTTCAGGGTGTGAGCGCGGGAGTGGTTGGCTGGGGTGGAAAGAGGAAAATTGTCCTTAGCAACCAGAGGTCAAGGGACCAAGAGGCCAGAGTCTTAGAAGAATCACCTACATCAAAGTCACTATAGAACGGTAGCAGAGTCTGTGGTGGGAGGAACTGAGTGAGTCAGAGCGGAAGCCTGGAAGGTTGATAGAGCTTGGAAGAGCTTGGGTATTTTACTTCCTCTGGGCCACATCTCTGGGCCTATTCTCTCCCCTTAGCACAGGGTCACTGTCCAGGGGCTAGGCTGTCTCTCCGTCAACTTCTCTTTGGTTTACCCTCCTCTCCCAACATGTCTCTGTCTTTGGTTTTCATTATTTGTTTTTAGGGTTACCTGTCTCCACTGCTGGGGTTTGGGGAACCAGATAACTCAGGACCTCTGCTCTTACCCAGATCTCCTTTACTTAAGAGCTGACTCTATCCTTCAACCATTCCAAACTTTAACCTTCTTCTTCTAATCATAAAAAAAAAAAAAAAATTCCTTTCCTCTGCCCCACTTTCTCAGGGCTCTTTAGGGGGTTGATAAATCCTAAAGCATCATTACTTTGTCTTATCACTTTCTTGATAAGTCCTTGACTGATGCAAACCTGGTTTGGGGTGTGGTCAGGCAAGCTTCACTAACAAACTTGTGTGTGTATTGATGGAAGGCTTCGCATATTGTACTATACAAGGTAAGACAGTCAGGTACACAGAATCATTCAAATCCTCTCCACATCCAGGTCACTGCATGTAATACTGCCCTGCTGGTAGAGAGAACAGGCCATTTTAGCTGGAAGTTTCATCCTCTTTTATTTTCTATATGCATGCCATCGTGGGGCTATTTGAATCAAATTCTTCTCTATAGCTGAGCGCAAAACCTGCACGATTTCTGGTTTTGCTCTTTCCAAAGATAATTTCTGCTGTCTAATGAGATCTGAGAATGAAGTCGGGCACGATCAGGAGAAAGGTCACAGTGTGTGCTCAAAGGTATATTAACTAATGTTGGAGCTGACATTGATCTCCTTCCAAGAGGACAAAATTAAGCAGCAAATAGTAAATACATTCAATGGCACTTTATTGCAAGGAGGACCATTTACAGTGAAATAAGAATATGAGAATGGTTTCAAAGAGAAAATGGGAACGCGTACAAATAGAACACATCTTACCGGCTAGAGGGGGAATGTGATTCCAGTCAAGGTTAATGGGGAAATGGTTAATGAAGGATACAGATTCCAAAACTGCGTGATGCCATATTGTATCTTGCAGAGGTAATTAAGACTAGAGACTCTGGGTAAATGGACACATTACACACAGCCGACAACTTGACATTCTGCACACCATACAGAGAGGCTGCTCCGGATGCTTTATGACCTGCCCTGATACTGACAGGGAGACGTCTGAGGTCACGTTCTCCATCCCTTTTCCTCATGGAGTTGGTGTGGTATTGCAGGAAGAGCACCAGGCAGGGAGAAAGGAGAAGGGGTTACAGCCCAGGCTCAGTTACTAGGAGGTGATGTGTGACCTTGGGCAAGTTACTCTCTGCTTCTCCTCGGTTTAATTTCCTCATCTGTAAAATGAAGGGGTTGAATTGGGACCATTTTTTCTGAACTGGATATTTCTTTTCTGGTTTGAATTCTGAGATTACCTGCACTTCTTTGCCCTACTACCGTTATCACTTACCTACCCTGTAATCGTGTAAATGTGGGTATACCTGGGTGGGAGTTTGCAGGTATAAATACAGAAGGGGGTGAACATTTACCTACCTTTGCCTGTTTGTGGCACATATGTGTACTTAGGAGGCAATTGTGTGGTGACTTTGAAATGACACAACCATAGAGATGTCTGCTCAAGGAAGTTTCTATTTCTACTAGCAATGCTCAGGGTTTTCAATCCTTCTCCCATTTTTTCCCCAAAGGGTAAACTAGTAGGAGTGAGGTTACCTATTGAATTAAAACACCTGGGATTAAGGTGAACTTCGGTAAAAGCTCCTTTAGCACATTGGCTGCAGGATTATCTGTCCCTAAAAGCACCTTCTTTTGTGTCATTCTCTTGCTCTGAACACCCCAGGCGGAAGAATAAGGCTAAGGATCTTGTAGCGGCAGGTGAGGGATGGAATGGGGATCACATTCCATCCTGTACGTTCAGCCGTCTCCTTTGGCTGTCTGGAATCTTCCCCGTTCATCTATGGGAGAAGAGGGGCTTAAAAGTAGGGCACTTGCACACACGGATTTTTCACTCCAGTACTCATCTTACTGACAGGCATTGCTTCAGCGGAACCATTTTCGCTCTGTGTTCAGGCCTGTTTGTAGGTGGCATCCCGAGGGCAGATTCCATTCTTATCCCAGCCTCAGAATTCATTGCTGCTTTTTAAAATTCCCAGGTGCACCTTGTTTATTTCTCCCTTCTCACCTGCCTCGAAGCCCCCCTTACCTGTCCTTATTCTTTCCTAGCCCCTCAGAAAAGAAAAGAAAACAAAACAACAAAGCAAGCCCTTCTGGGGTGTCTGGTTATGGAAGTCATCCATGCTTCTCGTTGAGAATTCAAGAAAGACTTTCCTGTTGTTCTGAATGAAATAGCTTAAAAAGGCCTGCCAAACCCCAAATTGCTGGGTGAGAGGGGCCCAAGGAGTGACAGCTTTACGCATGAAGACTCCAGGACCCACCTCCCTTCACAGATGATGGGAAGGGAAATCTTGGAGGGCGGGCAGCCCCGGAACCAAGTTACCACAGGACATTGACGGCTGCGGAATTGCACTTATTGATTGCGGTGTAGAAGCCAATGTTTCATCAGCCTTTAATCGAGCTGATTCCTAAATAGAACAGGGTCAGCTTTGGCTGTGCCGCTGGGCCTAAGTAGTTGTGACCGAGCTCTGACTGACGCCTCTTCAACAGACCCTCATTTGGTAGATTTTTCACATTCCCTGGGTTCTAGAACTTTGGTCCTCAGCTGAGAGCATTCATCAGACTCCCCTGTGGGAGAGGTTAAAGGTACAGAAGGTGGCGCATCATTCTGGCCGACTCTGTTTCAGCGTCTGGAGAGGAGGCCAGGCAATGTTTAATAAACTCTTTTGTTAGGCACTTCTAATGAGCATCCACGAATACCCAGAAACTTCTAGAGGGTTCCATTGCAAACTGAGAGATGAAGTTACCAAGTTAAGTGGACCAAGAGATGCTGGAATTGTGAAATACTCCCGGCGCCTCTTTTTCCACAGGAGGGGATATGCAATGAGGGATGCATTAGCACTCTGTGTCATTTTCAAGTGTAAGGACATTGCTCTTTTTTTTTTTTTATTGCTGTGTTGCTTGCTTCATTTCAACGAACACCTGGACTTTCTTGGAGGAGCCCATCACGTAGATACAGCTTCCCTCGGACTCCGTGAGGAGGGACACTCCCCAGCCATCATCTCAGATATGTTGGCGAATCCAGCATTCACTGAAAGAGTAAATTGGATTTCATTACACGATAGTGTATAATGTGGGGTGACCTCCGCCCATTGTTATGTTGGGTGGATGCTTAGACAGTTCTGATTTTTATTTCCTGGTAATTGCTTCCTCATGGATTCAGCCCTTTTGTTTTTTTTTTTTTTGGTCCCAAACAGATGCCTCCACCGATCCCTCGTTGCCATTCTCAGCCTCCCTCAAAGCCTGACTTGTTCCTTAATGAATCTGCCACACACTGAGCTGGGGCCAAGGCAAATCAAGAGGCCATTCCATCAAAATATCTGTGATGGGAAAGCCTGTTCCCATTCCGAACTTGTGTTTCGCTTGTGTCCCACCTGACCTGGAGGGCCTGCGAGGGGGGGATGGGAGAACATTTGAACCCTGGCTACTGTTAAAACATCCTCATCCCAGAGACTCTATTTTGTTTACATTCCTGATCTGTTTTGCCTTTGAAGCTGCTTCTCATTGGTGGATTGGTGGGGCCCTATGGCTCCTATACATTTTAAAGCTACATTCCCCAGAGTTTGCCCCAGTGATGGAGACCTGCACTTTGTCTTTTAAGCAGATAAAAAGAGAGGTCAGTCAGAAGTAATTCCCCTACTCCTCGTATAAACAGTTTAACTGCTGCAGCAACATACTTGCCTGGAATTACTCCCTCAGATTCAATTCCCTTTTCCTGCTCCACTTGTAAAAATGGTAAGTGTCCTCTATAAACTGTAGCTCACCAAGGTGCAGGGCTTGCTGTGCGGTTGTAGAATAAATGTTAATCTAATACAGGTTACTAGGTCAAATGCAATCACAGGCTTGTGGGAAAAAGCTTAATACTGTTCTGCTTCTTCTAACACAGTAAACCTGGATATTATATGATAGGTTAAACACCAGTGAACCATGGCAAGAATTTTCTTGAAAGTAGGATTTAGTACAAAGGAAACTACATTGAAATGGTGACCTAGGATTGACTTTGCTTTCCAAGAGAGCATGCTAAGACGCTGGAGTGCACGGTGAAAATGGACTCGTTAAAAATGTGATGTTCTAGAATTCATTGCTGAGGGAATGAGTGCCAGTTGGAACAGCTGTGACACAACCCAAGGTTTCAGAGGTTGTCAACTATGACTTCAGTTCCTTCTCCTTCTCCAAAAATTCACGAGTGCAGACACACACACACACACACACAAGCTTTCCTTATGAAAAGTTAATGTAGCTTTGGATGGCCTGTTAGAATTTGGATCCCAACTAGAACATCAAGTAAACACAGTGTCAGAGCAGGCTGAGCATCTGTGGGCCAACTGCCTTGAGAAGATTCTGTGGAGATCGTCTTGGTGGTGGACGCTTTCCTATTTTACGTGGATGTTAGTGCATTAAGTGTTCCCAGCCTGTATTCGTGATTCAGTGCCAAAGCTGAGATTTACATATGCTAGCAGATGTATAATAAATACTTAAGTAAATGAACATCAGATTTCAGGGGAGCTGAAAAGTCTGGTTTGCAGGACCACTTAGGTTCTGTTTGGCATGGAAACGGGGACTGGGCCAGGACTAACTTTGCAAAGTCTTGTGGGGTCTACCAGGAGGGAGCTCTCAAGCTCTCATAATTAGCATTGTAATGGCCATGCACTGTCCTCCTGCTAGCTTTCTCCGAGAACCCTATTCAACAGGCAATCATGCAAGGAAAAGTGCTCTGACACAGGCTAGAACCCACCTCTCCTCCTGAAAGCAGTTGAGAATGGGGCTGTGTGTCTCCTCTTGGCTATTAAAAAGTTCTTACCAGGCTCCAGGGACTTGGCTGACTTGTGAAAAATGCATTTGTGTATTTCCAGATGTGACATAGCTCTCGAGTGATTAAGCTAGATCACTTAGCATGTAAGCTGAGTTAGAGTGGGTAGACAATTGATGAAAGGCCTCTCCCTGCTTGGGTTTGCAGTTAAATGACTGAATTAATCAGGTGATGCATTCTGGGTGGTTACGAAACTAGAATGAACGTCGTGCCAGATATGTGAGTGACCCTTAGGAAAACCGTATGAAAGAATAAGTACACACACACACAGAGCATTTGGGGAAATGCATATTTTAAATTTTATAACAGAAATTCAGAGTTTTCAGAAACAAACCTAGTGAACTGTATTTCATTTCTAAAATCGGTTGTTGGCAGGAGTGGAAGAGACCTTATGGGGTTAATTTTTGAGGTGCAGCTCTGTGTGGCCATCAAGTCTGGCTGGCCCATCCTAATGACGACTCCTGTAGCGCTTTGTCCTTTGGGCTGCATGCAGGCGGCGGGCCACTCAGATTCAGAAAAGCTGGTTGGAGGGAGGCAGGTGAAATGGACTCTCGTTCAGACAGCTTCCCTCCAGCCAGTATTAGAGCTAGCTCCTTCCACAGAAACAGGGATCCTGAGGGCTTCCAGTGATTGGGACATATCAAACACATAATATATAGATAACTAAAATATAGATAACTAAAAGGGCCCAGGGCCCCTTTTTCTCTTTTTACTGCAGACTGGATGGTCAGGTTTCTCTGCCTCTTTCTCTCCACTTTCTCCCAAGTGTTTCTTTGAAAAGATGTAAAGGGGAAATTGTACCTTTCTCCATTGTTTCTGTGTATCCATTGAGCATAGAATGCTGGCAAGGGTTATGGGTTTCTTTACAAGTTTGATTCACAAGTATTGTCTTGGGAATATATGCACAATTATTCAAGTTAGTGGAGACCAATCTGGCACATTTTCAGGCAATGGCTTTACTCCTGCTGGAAATGCCCAAGAATGGGACATCTTTTTTTTTTTAAAATTGAAGTATTTACAATGTTGTGTTAGTTTTAGGTGTACAGCAAAGTGATTCAGATATATATATTTTTTTCTGATTTTTTCCATTATAGGTTATTACAAGATATTGAATACAGTTCCCTGTGCTATACAGGAAGTCCTTGTTTATCTATTTTATATATAGTAGTGTGTATCTGTTAATCCCAAACTCCTAATTTATCCTTCCCCACACCTTTCCCTGTTAGTAATCGGAAGTCTGTTTTCTATGTCTGTTGGTCTGTTTTGTAAATAAGTTCATTTGTATCACTTTTTTTTTTTTTTTTTTTTTTTGCGGTACGCGGGCCTCTCACTGTTGTGGCCTCTCCCGTTGTGGAGCACAGGCTCCGGACACACAGGCTCAGCGGCCATGGCTCACGGGCCCAGCCGCTCCGCGGCATGTGGCGTCTTCCCAGACCGAGGCACGAACCTGTGTCCCCTGCATCGGCAGGCGGACTCTCAACCACTGCGCCACCAGGGAAGCCCTGTATCACTTTTTTAGATTCCACATGCAAGTGATATCATATTTGTTTTTCTGTCTCTGACTTACTTCACTTAGTATGATAATCTCCAGGTCCATCCATGTTGCTGCAAATGGCATTATTTCATTCTTTTTTATGGCTGAGTAGTATTCCATAGTATATATGTACCACATCTTCTTTATCCGTTCCTCTGTCCATGGACATTTAAGTTGCTTCCATGTCTTGGCTATTGTAAATAGTGCTGCTATGAACATTGGGGTGCATGTTATCTTTTCGAATTAAAGTTTTTGTCTTTTCTGGATATATGCCCAGGAGTGAGATTGCTAGATGGGATATCTTCTTAGGAGGCCACTGGCAATGCTCAGAATGGAGATTTGGAGTCCCTGTAGATGTCTGCTCTGTGAGCGAACGTGGCATTAGGAGTCAAATGCAGATCTGCCACTTAGCTGTGTGACCTGAGACAACTAAAGCCCCTTGTGCTTCAGTTTTTACAGCTGCAAAATGGGAGGGATATGATCTTGCCTCCCCTTCATATATTTCTGACAAGTGGGTCCTTGGACATGCTAGCCTGTTTGCAGCTATAGGTCACCAGTCTTCCCATTTCCCCCAGGCTCCTATTTCTCTCCATTTCTGTCTTGAGGCCCTTGACTCAGTCTCTTGCTTGGAGCCCTGCTTCTATCCTTTGGACTTAGGTTTTCCCAACATTTCCTAGTGACACCTATGTCCTCACCCCTGGCCAGGCTCTCCATCAGCTGGCCGGCTTGGATGGGCCATTCAGAGATCACCTCCCGGCTCTTGGGAATCGAATGGTGGATTGTGTGTGAAACACCTAATACAGGGTAACAGGGAATCGTTGGCGCTCATTCCCTTCACTTTCCCAAGAAACACTGTCAATGACCAGATGAGGCAACTTGGGAAAATCACTTAAAAATCTCTGAGTCTGTGGAAAATAGTAATAATAATACTTACTCCACTGGGATAGGGGGACAGTCAAGGAGATAACATAGGTTAGGAGGTCCAAGTCCTGTCATCTGACACTGAAAGAAATTGAGGCCCCACTCAGCCACCTCCAGGTGTGGCATCTGAGAATCAGAAGCATCCAATTGGTGAAAAGTATTTGCTATCAGAGCCGACTTACCCAGTTGGTACAGGGCCTAGATTTCACGATATTTTTAAGGGCCCCTGAAAATATCTTACTTTCTTTTTATTAAATTAGAAGAAAAAAAGTTGAAGATAGAAGAAAATGTTTTAATATCTAATAGCAATATATGCATTTTTATAACAATGCAGTTACAAAATATAATTTTTAATATTTTTGTCCATGGAGAAAGGGACCATGAAGACAAAAGTGCTTGTATGACCCATGAAGGTTGTAATTGGCCGTGACCTCATGACCGTGGTCTTGAAAATTTCAGCGGCTAATGCACATATCACCATTTACACTTTATTTATTTATTTACTTACCATCTATCTATTGGCCGCACTGTGCGACATGCAGGATCTTAGTTCCCCGACCAGGGATCAAACCTATGCCCCCTGCATTGGGAATGCGGAGTCTTGACCACTGGACCACCAGGGAAGACCCCGTATCACCATTTTAAACAGAAGTTCCCATCTTCTTTCATGAACCAGGAAGGAAATTCCCTACAGATAAGCAGAATCGCTGAAACCTGGTGACTTCTGAACAAGGGGACCTGGTGACAGTCACCAAAATAAAATGTCTTCATGTCAGGGAGGCAGGTGTAGGTAAGGAGACCCAGCCTCTGAATGCAGGAAAGTCTCTTAGCTACTTCTGTTTGTCCTTGATATCCTGTTACCAGAGAAGTGATCTGGGATTTATTTGCCATCAGGTCAAAAAAGTCTTGGGATTGGGTAAAGTCTGAGGGGTTCTGTCAAATGGAGAGTTACATTGATAATCCAGGACCCACCATGCATTGAGTCCTCAGCCCCTCAGCCTCAGGGAATACAAGTGTATTTCGCTCCTATTAAACAAGAGGAGAGAAAACCAGACATTCCCTCATCGAAAAGACTTCCCTGAATGTGGGAATCAAAGCAGGGCTCACAGTAAGAGAGTCAATATTCTGTTCGAATCTTTGAATTACTGCAAGGGAGGTTCAGGTCTCTGTCCTCACTCCATGCCCTTCCTGCCTCGTTTTAAATCCTCTTGGGGAGGCGATTTCCCCCCAAGACAGTTACACCCCATCTCTAAGAGAAGGAGAGCTACTGTGTGTAAGGTCTGTCCCGCTAAGCAATATGGGCTCTAATTTCCTCATGACATGATGGAACTGATCAGTTTCTTTGTATAAAATCTTAAAAGGGCTCCATGGACCCTTTCAGCCAAAAAAGGGCTTTTGAAAACAGTTCAGGAAATGGCCATCATGGAAGCGATTTCCACATGTGTCTCTCCCTTTAGGAGCTGATCTTTCCTAGACTCTAATAAGAAATGAAAGAGCAGCATATTTTCTTTTGAAAAGAAGGCACAATTAAAAAAAAAATAAGTCCCCAAGAATCCTGTACGTGGGAATGACATGCAGGCCATTAGCTTTCTTTGCTTGGCTTTCAAGCCGATCTGAATTCTCAATTTGCTGCGAGTATTCCGCTCCATCTAGGTCAAGAAGAATTAACGTGTGTGTAACTGAAGTGGAGTGTGGATTTTTAGCAGAGCATGTGATCCTAAGAACACAGAAAGATAGTATAAATTTGCATCTTCTTAAGAAGAACCCTCTCTAAAAACACTGAGACCATTTTAATCCGATAAAATAAAAAGGGAAGGGGTGGAAATTCCACCCGAAGACTTCACACAACCTTTTCTTTCCATCTGAGTAAAGAATTACAGAATCAGCTGTCCAGCTGTCAGATGTCTCTGGGGCAGATTTTTTAAATTGTAGTGCACAGAGAAATGGAAGATGAATATCACGTTTTGGAGACCAGGGGAACAGCTTCTGTTCTTGGGGGATGAGTCATGCCCTTCTTCCTGCAGGCGTTTCAGAAATGAGGGTTGAAGCTACCTGAGGGGCAGAGAAGCCAGTGTCCCAGGAGGTTCCATGTCATTAATGAGGACACAGAACATATTCTTTAGGGTATCTGAGCCCCTCTGATGTCCTGCCGTGAAGCAGCATCTTGGGCTCCTCCCAGCAGAGTTGCCGATGATTTACTGGAAACCAACATGTGGCTCATCTTGTGGTATTTCTTACGTTTCTGATTTTGAATTTCTATGAGCATTAGGCTTGGTCTTTTCCCTTCTTCTCTCATGTTGCCACTGGGCTGTGCAACCCAGACTGGAGTCAGATTTCTTGGAACGAGTTTCCTGTTGATTCATGTCCATGCTTTGTCCTCAGCTCAGCGTTCATGTGTCCAAGCCATTGGGTGACATATACAAATAGGCAAACGGTCCTAACTACTCTTCTGGCAATAGACCTGAGAAATTCAGGATAATTGCTTAAAGGGAGCATTTACTCTTGAAGTTGGTCCTTACGATTCAAGTTAGTTCAATTTCACAAGTAGTTTGGAGGGTCCACAGCACTATAGCAGGTGCTGTTTGGACTAGAAGGACGAAGAAGATATGGTTCTCTCCCTCAAGGACTTTACAATCGGGTAGGGAGGACAGTAGGGTCTGGAAAAAGTCTGGTAGCGTGAGATACTCACTGTGCTGTCATACAGACAGTGGAATCCTGCAGGAAAAGTGTGGGCAGGAGTTGGGCTGGAAGGATAAGAAGGGTTTCACCATGTAGAGGAGGTAGGAGGTAAGGGCATTGGGGGTGAAAGGAACAGGAATAAAAATGCTTGGATGAGGGAACCAGCTCTGTGTGTGCGCAGAGGGGGAAGTGCAGGGTAGTATAGACACTGTGTGCTAGATGCTGCTGGAGATACAAAGACAAGTCAGGCTCCAGGGCGTCCCAGCCCCAAAGATCTAGTATGGAAGACAGGCACGTGCATAAGTAACTTTAATATGAAACAGACTGCGAGAGATGCTGGGGAGAGTCAGAGGCTGCACAGGCTCTGAGTGCATCTGAGAGAGAGATTTAGGAAGGAAGAGTTTCTTAGGACTTAGCATGATTAGATCCAGGGAGTTAGACAGTTAGAAAAGTCAAAGATGACTTTTGCATTTTAAAGACAGTACCTTTGAATGATGGAATAATAGACACACATTTTGCTCCTTGTTCAGATAAAATTTATAATTTTTCCCCTCTCATTCTAGACAACATACTCTGGTTTTGTTCACACTTTGGGATATTGATTTATCTAATGTCCTCATAAATGAATAGAAAAACTAAAGGCTACCCCAAAGGATAACAATCTACTGGCCTCAAGCCCTGTCCGCAAGTAGGTGCCTTCTAAAATAAGTGCTGTGCATGCGACATATGAAGAGTGAATGTATTTGCAGCGAGTGAAGGGTGTGGAGGAGACGTGGTGAATTAAAAATCCGGAGGAGTTAAACATCTGAAATGCTAATATCTGGAAAAATCTCATAGAACATTTTTTTCTTCCAAGATGGCTTGGTGGGCTGCGGATGTGGTGGGAATGATCTGTGCGTCAGGTTGGGATAAGTCACAGCTCCGAGAGAATGGGAGATGGGAAAATGTGTACAATAAGCATAACGTCTTGGGAGGAGAGGGGGAAGGGTTGAATTCCAGTCAGATGGCTAAGGACTGTCATTTACTGAGCATTTACTACGTTGCAAATCCACGTGGCTGTAAGCACATTATAGCTACGAACTCATCTGAAGTTAATAACAACCTTATTAAGTAGATCTTATTATTACATTCCTTTTACAGATGAATAAACTGAGGCATTACACGTAAATAACTTGCCAAGACACACAGTTGTAAGTGAGTGGTACCCAGAGCCTTTGCACTTAATCTCTTTGCCAAAATCAGTCTCGATAAGAGAAGGTAAAAGAAAAGAGGTATTCCACCTTAGAGTGTTCCTGTAGAAAATAGTATTTTGTTTAGATTTGAGGAAAGGGAATTTGTAAAACTGTGTTAAATTCGCCGGGGAGAAAAGACTGGGTCATAGAATCATACAATTTTAGAATTTTAAAGAGCCGTGATCTAGTTCTCATTCATAATAATTTTTTTTTTTCGGTATGCGGGCCTCTCACTGTTGTGGCCTCTCCCGTTGCGGAGCACAGGCTCTGGGCGTGCAGGCTCAGCGGCCATGGCTCAGGGGCCCAGCCGCTCCGCGGCATGTGGGATCTTCCCGGACCGGGGCACGAACGCGCGTCCCCTGCATCAGCAGGTGGACTCTCAACCACTGCGCCCCCAGGGAAGCCCCATAATAATTTTTTATTTTTTTAGGTGAGGGAACTGAGACTAAGAGTCAGTTAAAATCATCACATATTTGTTTGCTAGAGGTGATCAACATACACGGAGAGAGGCAGAATGACGCCCGCCAGCTTGCTGCTATGACCCCACTGTGGGCAAGGACCAGGAAGCAAAGATCACACATCTTATTTAACACAGGGCTCTAACTCTGGAAGGAAACCTTGTAGCATGAGGGAGAAGGTCTACTTGACTTTCTAGGGAAGCAAAGTGGACCTCCAGGGGACTTCTGAACCAACTTTCAGATGAAGTGCTTACATTTCTCCTAAGGTGCCCTGATTAGCTGTTCAGTCTTAGCCACTGGCAGACCAGAAATAACATCCCTTTCTTTCTCCATAAACTTACCTCCAATAAATTCTTAATGTACAATATAGAATCTGTGTTGACTGGCAACTCGCTTTTCCGATCAAATCCAATACACTTTTGCATTCATTTGATGGTTAGTTAAAGTCCTCATAAGGACGATCTGAATGTGTGTGAGGTAGGTTTGCACAGTGGTGAGGGGTCTGGCAGATTACCTTGAGATGGCTTCAAGTTCAGACTCCACGATGACTTACACGTTGTGTAACCTTGGGCAAGATTCTTGACCTCCGTACGTATCAGTTTTCTCCTGTGTAAAATCAGTGACATAATAATCCCTGTATCATAGGATTTTGGGGAGCATTAAATGAGACATTGCAGATAAAGGGCTTAGCATTTGCCTGGCTCATAATGAGAACTCAGTGTATCTTAGCTAATTTTAACGAACAAAATAAATTCATTGTAAAACTTGTATAAGTTCATCATTATTGAAAATATAAATTACAGTAAGATATATAATGAATCAAGAGTTAATAGTGTTTGTTTATTGCAAATAGCAAACTTCCTTTTCCAAGTTCGGTTTCCAAACTCAGGGTCCCTCTCAGTAGGGCAGATAACCATGTTTGGAAAACCTTTTATGGAGACTATTATGTTGTTTGAAATCAGTCATGGGAAGGTTCCTGTGAAAAATCTCCTCTGGAATTAGAGTTAGGAAATGCCTCTCTCCCTCTGAGGCTTTCTAACGGAAAGGAAAGCCACTTCACTCCCATTTTATTTTGACTGTCAGTAACCCCGCTGCTAAGTTTTGTGCTTAGCTGCAGAAATTTGCTTTAACATAGACTGGCTTTTTATTTTCCTTATGTCTTTTTACTCATTTTAATGATTTTTCAGTTTTATGATATTTGTCTTATATTTTAAGCTTTCTCAAAACACCTTTATAAGCTGGAGGAGAGAGAGCTAAGTAAATACCACAAAACACTACCACGCAGGTGGTTTTTCTTATAAACAAGTCTTACGACCAGTTCTACACCACACCTGATTTGAAACATTTTTTTATTTGACCAAAAGTCCAGTCAAAATGGCAACGTTGATTTTTATATAAACATTTATTTTATGTTTTCAAAGAATGGGATGTGAAAGTCCCACCTTCACATGCTATTTAATTGCAATGGGGAAGGGGTCTTGCTGTGATGTAAGCTGACCTCTTAGGGACATAACTTGCTAATGAACCCAAACAGTTAATAATAATGATACAACGAAGCCGAACAACCAAGCAAACACAGCAGCTAACGTTTATAGAATATTCTACAAGGTATCCTCATATATCCAAGCTCACTTACTTTCCACATCAGCCCTGAAAATGAAGAAGCATTATTTTCAGCTCCATTTTATATGAGGAAACAGGCTCAGGTAGGGTTGGAGTCATGCTCCAGGTCTCATAGGAAGAAAATGCCCTAGTCAGGATTTAGAATAGATTTTGATTAAAAATCCCACGTTCTGTCCACTATTCCAGGCTGCTTTCCCAAGGCCTAACCTCTCGAGTGCAGTAAGCAAGGTCCTCCTTTAACCTCTGGCTCTGCATCCGAAGGATTGCTTGATGGAGGAAGGTAGGAGAAAGCCAAGGGTTTCTAAGTAAGAGCTGTCTTTCAGGTACGTTTCATCTGGGGGTTTGTCTTTTTCTTGTCTAAAACTAGGATGAACCTGAATGTCAGTCTCTTCGTAGTTGGGAAAGGGGTTTGGCTGAAAAAATTCTGCAACAGCAGTCAGCTGGGCCCACGGTGTTGGAAGAGAGTCACCTTTGCGGACGTGGCTGTACTTTCATGGGTCTATGCAGCGAGAACCTATCTAGAGCCATAAAGCCTCAGTAGTGAGTTCAAAAAAGGCAAGCAGTGAATTTTCATGAATTTTAAATGTCTGACCTGAGAGTCTTGGCTATTGGGTAAAAATAAATGTGACCAGTTTGAGTGAGACTGGGTGTGGGATGAAGACTCGCCCAACAAATGAAGATGGGGCTTCATGGAGACCAAGACAGCCTCCAGGCAGAGTTTCATCAAACACCTGCTGGGGAGGGATGAGTATCTAAACCTGACTTAGACTCTGGTTCTACCCATCTGTGAATTGTATTTTATGTGTAGGTGAACTGTTTAGTGGTGGTATGTGGTGTATTCCATCGTGTGAGTTTAATTCTTCCCACCCCTTCCTTTTGTTATCCTTATAAAACACTGAGTTATAAGATCCCTTCAGGTATTGCTATGGAAAAGCCAGTGACTTGGGTGGACCTGGCCACCATTTGCCTTCACCACCCTGGTTCCTGGGCAGACTTGGGTCAACAGAGCTCCTGGCAGATCTGTGTCTGCTCTTATTCAGATGCAGTGCTCCTTACCAGCAAGAAGGCCGTATTTTCTTAGAGACTTCCTGATTGTTCAATATATTTTCTTCAGGAGAATGTGTTTTCTTTTGGTCACCATTCCAGAAAATGGCGGAAACTTAGAAGGACACTAAGACGTCTCTGTTTTCCCCCTGAACAGCCCCTAAATTTTCAGAGTTTGAACTTCTAGGTCCTCCTTTTCCAAACTTGCAAGCAAGAGTTTCAACGGGCAACATAAGTTTGCACAATGTTACCTTTCTAGAAAACTTCACATTTTGTTTTGTTTGCTCCAGGCACACCCCTCCCCAAACCACATTCTTCACCTCTGAGTTTATGAGAGAACAAAAGTCCTATCAGGAGTAACGAAACCACCTGAATCATTCTTTTTATATTTCCAGAAATAGTTTATGGGGCCACTGAAAGATGTTGATGCTATCTTTTTAATATTCTGAGAAATAATCCTATTAAACAAAAAACAAGGGAAACTGTTATGCCCACAAGGCGGAATTACCCAAAGCCTCCTGGCAGGGGTCGAGTTACTTGACAAAACCCTAGCTGTGCGGGGCTTCTATCTCTCCATCTCGGGCTCCGTGAATGAACAATAATTTGTGGATTCTGCTCATCTCTCTTTGCCAACTTTGTTCTATGGAATTAGATACAACTTTGACAAATTAGAAAAGGCTCCCCCGTGCCCGCTGTCCTCAGAGCAGCACAGTCCGCTGATTGTGTGCTGGTCCTCTGAAGTCCGGCCGTGTCAGGCCGTCAGCGGCAGCCCGGCCACCAGAGCTCTCTTTTTAATAAGCAGATCTGTCAGCACCAGGTCCTTCGGATCTTCCGACCTCTCCTTAATCCTCAGGACGCACTGACTTTCTTCTCTGTTTCGCTGATGGCAAAAGGCCCTGTGACAGGAAAGAAATCTCTTCTTTGTTTACAGCATAGAGGCAACAAAATTAACCTTTGAGATTAACTGTAAATGAGTGAGGATCGTGTTTTATCTTTCCCCAGGACCAGGGGTCAGGATTAACACATGCACGAAGGAGGGAGCGTTTGTACGCGTGGGCATGCGTGTGCACGCCCCTCCCCCGTTCCCATTATGGCCCCAAATATCTTTCTGCTATTGTCCTTTCTGTCTCTTTCTTTCTTTCTTTCTCTTTCTTTCTTTCTCTTTCTTTCTTTCTTTTTCTTTCTTTCTTTCTTCCTTCCTTCCTTCCTTCCTTCCTTCTTTCCTTCCTTCCTTCTTTCCTTCCTTCCTTTCTTCCCTCCCTTCCTCCCTCCCTCCTTCCTTCTTTCCTTTCTTAATTGAAATAGAGTTGATTTACAATGTTGTGTTAGTTTCAGGTGTACAGCAAAGTGAATCTCATATATATATATAAATATAAATATAAATATATATATATATAAGCTTATTCTTTTTCAGATTCTTTTCCATTATGGATTATTACAAAATATTGAGTATAGTTTCCTGAGCTATACATTAGGTCCTTGTTGGTAATCTAGTTTTTTAAAAAATTTATTTTATTGAAGTATAGTTGATTTAAAATGTTGCATTAATTTCTGTTATACAGCAAAGTGATTTAGTTTTACATACATAAATACTTTTAAAATATTATTTTCCATTATAGTTTATCACAGGATATTGAATATAGTTCCCTGTGCTATGCAGTAGGACCTTGTTGTTTAGCTTATCTATTTTAAATATAGTACTGTGTATATGTTAGTCCCAAACTCCTAATTTATCCCTCCCCTGCACGTTTCCCCTTTGGTAACCATAAGTTTGTCCTCTATGTCTGAGTCTACTTCTGTTTTGTAAGTAAGATCACTTCCTTCTTTATTCAGGTGTGGGTTTATTCTGGGATGGATAGAGCTAGTGAATGATATTCCATTTTTCTAATCTTCAATTGCATTTCAACTCTTACGAGAGGGATTATAAAACATCAACATATTGTAAATGATGCCCAATAAGTTAAGGGTAAAAATGTCTTGGCTAAAGACACAGCATCATCCAGTGAAGTAAACAGTGTCTGGGTACTGGGCAAGAACTATGAATGACACCACAAAGATAGGGCAGAGTGTCTCTTCATTGGTTTACATGGCAGTGTATTCATGTTTAACAGTGTTGGATGGCAGCGTTGTGGTTCTCCAACATACAGGGAATGCTTTTCTGGTAAATAATCCTCTCCTGTTTTGTTTTTTTTTTCAAACACAAATTGTTTCATAAGACAAATATTTGAGAGATCTTGTCCATATTCATTTCTAACTGATTGTGTTCAAAGTGCAGTTCGACTCAATTATATTTGCTTAAAATTTTTTGACGGTAAAGTTGATACAAACAACAGCTATGAGATGAAATTTGTATTGGGGAGAGAATGGAAGCCAGTTGCCTCAATATAGATGTTATTCTTGGTCTCTGGAAACTCTTTTTTCTTTGCCAGCTATCACAATTTTTATTTTTTTTTAAAAAAGTTTTAATATGCTGCTACTTTTTCCTATAGTCTTTTTGAAGGTGGGACCAGATGAGGTTGAGACTGGATTATTTCTGACTTATGGGGAGCCCAGAAGTAGACTCCAGACATCCTCTATGTGCTGCTGAGAGCATCAGGACCTCCCATTCTGCTGTGTGCTCTCCATTTTTGATGGGTTTTTCACCTTCAAAACCCAGCTCAATAATGACAGGGAATCACCACCTCCCTGGTGACCAAATCCAGGCATCCTACTTAAGGCTCCTGTCTCTATTTCTCGAAGTTGCTGAAATGTGTCCGGGACTTGGGACAGTGAATCATTCTGGCCACAGCCAATGCTTAAAGCCAATGGTTCTATTAGAAGCATATTCGGATCCCAGTTTCTTCATTTTGGGGTTGGCTTCTGTGGAATCTGACCATTTCTGTAATTTTGTTGCCTTTTGCCTAACAGAATTATTTTTTGCTGCCTTCAGTTCTGCTCTCTCTCTTTCTCCCTTTCCTGTTTAATGAACAGAACAAAATAAAGTGACATGTAAGCATAGAGCTATTTTATTTTTCACTCAACGGTGGCCATGATCATAACAATGAAAACAGAAGAGAAAAGGGACTTCGTCGTAGGTGCAAGGTTGGGGTTATGCAAAATGGAGAAATAACCAGGTCAGTGCCCAGGAGCCCATCATACAATGATGAGCATTTCAGGGGAATGAAAAGAACATGTACGTTGGGATTCCCAATTTCTCTGTTATCATCGTCTTGGGCCAGGTATTTAACATGTGCTGCATTGGTTATGGCTGAGGAAAGTGCTTGGAGGAAGCAGTTCTTTAAGTTTACTTGTTGTGTCTGGGAGGTAATAAAGATCTTTAGTTACAAATAATGCACTTTCTGGGAAGTGCCTTTGTGTGGGCATTGCACACCCTAGCAAAACGATGGGTTCTTTGTTTTGCCTCTGTGGGAAGGGCAAAAGTTGGTCTGCAGGACACTGTTTTGCAGCCAGACTTTTTACTCTCTGGGTGTGCGACACTGTTCATCATTTAACCTCTCTGCAACTTAGGATTCTCATTTCTGGAATGGAGTTAATAATGTTGTTAGAATAACTGAGGAACCAGGAGATGAAAGGACTGCACTTTCACTAATGCAATTTACTTCGCGTTTGCCTGGTATCTATCTTTTGAAATGCTGTCGTGCCACCTCCTCAGGGAAGCCTTCCTGGACCACTTGGGGGCTGATTGGCCCCCTCCCCTCCTTGGTGAGAGCACTTATCTCACTACATGTAGCCCTGGGTTTATTTGGCTATTCCACCACTTGCCTGTAAGTTCCTTTAGGATAGAAACAACGATCCTCATCTTGTATCAAATGAAACTTAGAGCCCAGCGCAGTGGCTGGCTCCCAGTAAAGGCAGTCAAATGATGGATGAATTGAACTCTATCATTAAAAGCGGTGCTCAAAAAGGCACTGGAAGCTAATGTCTATCAGCTCCTCATGGCAATGTATGGTGAAACAAATTTTAAATCAATTTTCACACATTCTTAAAATAGAGTTTCCTAAAAGTCCATGGATGGGAGGGAGATGCAAGAGGGAGGAGATATGGAGATATATGTAGACATATAGCTGATTCACTTTGTTATAAAGCAGAAACTAACAGACAATTGTAAAGCAATTATACTCCAATAAAGATGTTAAAAATAAATAAATAAATAAAGTAAAACAAAAAAAAAGTCCATGAAGTCTAAGGAAACAAAAAATAAAAGACCTTTACTGGGAAAAAAATTTGGGGTGCCATTTCTCCCCCCTGCTTTCTCATATGAAATGATGGAGAAGGTATAAGAGTAATGATTGAATACTGGGGCAAAGATAAAGGCTTTGGGCAGACCCTGGATTATATAATCACCAGTTATACCCAGTATTCCTGTGTGACCTGCAAAACAAAGCATCTTTTTAGCCGTATAAAGTGATGTAAAAGTATTTGAGGCAGGTCTTTTTGATGTGTTTGCCTGGCAGGTGAAAGAACAAAGATACATGTACCACAATGTTCATTGCAGCACTATTTACAATAGCCTGGACATGGAAGCAACCTAAGTGTCCATTGACAGATGAATGGATAAAGAAGATGTGGCACATATATACAATGGAATATTACTCAGCCATAAAAAGGAGCGAAGTTGAGTTATTTGTAATGAGGTGGATGGATGTAGAGTCTGTCATACAGAGTGAAGTAAGTCAGAAAGAGAAAAACAAATACCATATGCTAATGAATATATATGGAATCTAAAAAAACGGTACTGATGAAGCTAGTGGCATGGCAGGAATAAAGACACAGGTGTAGAGACCGGACTTGAGAACACGGGGAGGGGGAAGGGTAAGCTGGGACGAAGTGAGAGAGTGGCATGGACATATATACACTACCAAATGTAAAATAGACAGCTAGTGGGAAGCAGCCACATAGCACAGGGAGATCAGCTTGATGCTTTGTAATGACCTAGAGGGGTGGGATAGGGAGGGTGGGAGGGAGACTCAAGAGGGAGGAGATATGGAGATATATGTATATGTATAGCTGATTCACTTTGTTATACAGCAGAAACTAACAACATTGTAAAGCAATTATACTCCAATAAAGATGTAAAAAAAACGAACAACGGAAGATATATTTTGGATTTTCCAGAAGTGAGGACAAATCTGTAAAACTAAATTGATTTCTCTCAACACACATGACCACTTTGATAGCGCTGGTCTGAGGAAAAGATGGCATGGTTTTTCTCTCTCATCTGTTCCTGTCTTCCTTCCCCTAACATCCGGTATTTCATAATAAAATTTCCAACAGATACGGGTTGTTCAACAGTCACTAGCAATACATTGATTAATTATGTGTGCCAGACTTTCAGTATATAATTAAGCTAAACAAAACTGCATTAAAGTAATATGAATAATTTGACTTCAAGCCACCAAAACAAGGAAACTGAGTGAAAGCAGAATCTCTGACCTCACTCACTTTAGCATATTGGAGGAGACAAAAATATAATCAGAGTTATAAATCATACAGCTGCCACAATACGGTGATGCAGAAAGGAGGTTGTTCTGACCTTTGATTTGGAGGAGTTTGAAAGGTAGAAATTAAAGTGAACACTTTGTTCTTCTGCTAGAAATAAAATTCTTCAACTAGGAAATACAAAACCAACAACAAAATACCTTTCCTCAGTTATGTGGGTAACGTCTGTTTTTGTTGTCTTTTTTCAGGTTATTTTCTTACATTTTCTTCAATATGATTGGGGTACAGAGCCTTGACATTGTCTCAAAACTATTTTATGTCGACACGTTTTACTGTCTCTAAAACTGAAATTCAGAGAATAAACTATATTTCACATCTACAAAAATAAGATAAGCTCTTAATACCCCCCCAAATTATAAAAGTGATACTATTCACTGTGGATTCATTTGGAAAATGTGGAAAAGTGTGTAAAAAAAAATCCATTCATAATTCTACTGTTTTGAGAATCTTGAGGTAACCACGGTCAAGACTAGTTTTCTTCCAGTTAGAGTGTGTGTGTGTGTGGGTTGATGGTTGTCATGTTATATATACACTCTGGTAACTGCCTCTTTCACTTATGTTTCACATGCATTTTTCCATTTTAATAGAAACCTGTCACATGGATAAATGATACTTTATTTAACAAGGTCAGTGTTTTTTAGCATTCAATTGTTTCCAATTTTTAATCATTATTTTAGAAAACCAATGAGCTATCCAATGTGCAACAGAGCCAGGCTTTAAACATTATTTGAAGAAAGCAAAACACTCAGGGAGTATTGTCAATACTTTATAATAACTATAAATGAAGTATAATCTTTAAAAATTGTGAATCACTATATTGTTCACCTGTAATTTATATATTATACATCAACTATATTTCAATTAAAAAATAAAATAGAAAAGCAAAACATTTGAATGAACATAACTCTGTATGTACAGTGAACATAAATCTGTATGCATGGCTCTGATTTTTGCTTCCTATTAACTTCCAAGAGAAGTTCTTTCAATAAAGGGTATGAGCAGTTTTAATTCTCTTGTTACCTCATATCAAAGATTCATCCAGAAAGGCCAGAGAAGCTAAGCCACTTGCACTCCCACCAGCACAGATGAGCCACATGACCAGCCCTGAAAAAGGATGTTCTTAGAGGAGTATTTCCATAGAAACTTGGGGTGAGGGTGGGGGAGGGAATGTAGAGTCATAAAATTGAAGAATCTAAATTGTTTTCCTTGTTTTCCTCCATGCACAAACAGCGGCAGCAGAGGGAGAGAAGGAAAAGAGTTGTGAAAAATGGCAAAGGCCATCTGAATGTATTGTTCTTATGAGAACCTATCTGTGAGGTATGAAACCTATTCGGAGCGAGTAGCCAATTCATCCCTCATCGGCATATCAGGAAGGATTTAAAGTGCAAAGATGCGATGAACCAGCTTAAAAAATGAAAAGAACCAAAGCACAGAGGGCTGCGTATCCAGACTCACTCACCCAGTAAATGGATATCTTCACTGGTAATAGATTTTGTTCAAGATGCCACCCCACCGCCTTTTCTGAGAACTGCTCTCCCACCTGGCCCATGAGCGTTGGCACCTAGCAACTATGGCTGTACCCCTGCTGTGCTGATTAGACTGGCTGGCTCAAGCTAGGTTGGCTAGAGATTTTCCTGAAGATAGTAAGTTGGTCTTTCACATAAGCTGGTATCTCTTTGGTTTCGAGGAATAGAAAACTTGACTTACACCATCTGAGGCATAAAGGTATTTTGTTGACTCACATACCCAAACTGTTCGAGGAGAGACTTGGACTCTTGGAGTGATTTGATGGAGGACTCAAAAATGATGTCATCCAAGTCTTGGCTTCCTTTCCTTTGAGTTGGCTCAACCCTCTAGCTGGCTTCCCTCATGGTCACAGGTTACAGCAGCCCCAAACTCACATTCTCACTCAGATAGACACGGAGAAGAGTGACATTGTGTCCTAGCTTTCTAGACAAATCTTCCCTGGATTCACTCTAACTGCAGCTACTTAGGCCTGTGTCTTTCCCTGAACCAATCACTAGCCATGGAAATGGAAACCACTGGTTGACTGAAGCCAATTTGAGTTTCCCTCTAGAGTGGAGGTAAGGTCCATCCTTCACCCACTGCACTGCTGGGGAATTGGAATAATGTCAGGAGCGGGGAGCTACATCCCACAGAGGAAATCAACAAATATGCACTAACATCTCCCTTGTGGTTGAGACTCTAATTTGTAAAACTGGTTGTCATGGGGGGTGAATTCTACCAAATGGGTGGAGCAGCAGTAGAATGACAAAAAGAAAGCAGGTGGGACAGAGAAGCAGAAACAGGAGTGAGAAGAGAATACTGATGAATTTGTATTTATTTCTTCTAGTGCTTTCAAGGTCTAGTTCTATCCTACCCTCTGTTCCTTGAGAATTCCCCATGTCCTTATAATAACCGCCCCCCTTTTTGATTAAGTCATTTTGTGTTGTTACCTGCAGCCACATGTGCACCAGTAATGGCTTCTAGAACATTCCCAAGTCCTGCCTACCTTTGGCTCAGACGTGAGCCTTCCATTTGATAGTTCTGTTACCTCTTTTATTTTTATTTTTTTTTTGCGGTACGCGGGCCACTCGCTGTTGTGGCCTCTCCCGTTGCGGAGCACAGGCTCCGGACGTGCAGGCTCAGCGGCCATGGCTCACGGGCCCAGCCGCCCTGCAGCATGTGGGATCTTCCCGGACCGGGGCACGAACCCGTGTCCCCTGCATCGGCAGGCGGACTCTCAACCACTGCGCCATCAGGGAAGCCCCTTTTCCCTCTTTTAAAGGTGATCTTATAAGGTGTCTTGGATTGAATGCAGCAAGCAGGAACAGGGAGCAGTAAGAGCTGACCATGAACCTGAGACAGGCTGGCAATAGTTTATCGCACCCATTTGATATGGGTATAAGGACGACATTTGACTCCATTTACTTAGCAGATGTTTATCAGTTCCCGCCATGGGAATGTTGCAAAAATCTTCAAAGAAGACTTTTCTCCCCTCCTCCCTGTACCTTGGATGCAATGTTCTGTGAAATATGTTGAATTTTTTTTTCTTTACAAAACCCATAAAAATGTCCTGGTTGACGTGCAGTGTTGTGACAAGCCCTAGTAGATTGTGTCAATCATATTGCCTCATGTTACATTAAGTGACACATTGTAATGTGATTGATACAACATGGGATGACACATCATAATGCAAAATATCATCTGGAAAATGTAGAAAAACAACAGAAGACTCGAAGCCACTTTTACTTTCAAATTCTTTGAATGTGATGGTGGAAAAGATCTGCTTCATTAGGATAGTCACCTGGGAAAGGATTCAGGTCTTGTCTGGGTTTGCTGCTCTTTCCTTCGTAATTAACAGGGAATGTAGAAAACAATTGCATCTTTGGGGACTGATAAACTCCGAGTTTGAACTGAATGTCTCTAAGTCTTTGTACGGTTCTTCAGTGACACTATCTTTTCTGTACATTAAAATTGCCTTCAGAACTTTTATATCAAAAGAACTCCATCCAGCCACCCCAGTTAATATTCTCTTTAAAATCTCTGCTATTTCTTTCCCTCATTCTCCAAAGACTGGGGAAAAAACACCTTTTCAGATTTCACTCTAAGGTCCATGAGGGTCTTGTAGTGGAATACCTTTTAAAATGTTTACTGTATCTGCAGAGTCTCACACAGTGCCTGGCACATGGTAATACTTAATATGTGTTTGTTAAATGACTTATTGAAGAGTCTTTATCTTTAATTATACTTTATTTGCATTTATTGAGCGGCAATTAATCAGATAGAGTAAAGCACCATGTATGTTTCTTAGCGCTGCCACAGCAAATTACTACAAACGTGGTGGCTTTATTCTCTCATAGTTATGGGGGACTGAAATCTGAAATCAAGGTGTCAGCAAGACCAAGCTCCCTCTGAAGGCTTTAGGGGAAGGTGCTTCTTTGCTTCTTCCAGCTTTTGGTGGCTCCAGAGCTCCTTAGCTTGTGGCCTCATACTTCCAATCTCCACTTCTGTCTTCACGTGGCCTTTTTCTCTGTCTCTGTGTCTTCTTCTCTTCTTTTTTTTTCATTAAAAAAATATTTTATTTATTTTTTATACAGCAGATTCCTATTAGTTATCTATTTTATACATATTAGTGTATATATTGTCAATCCCAATCTCCCAATTCATCCCGCCCACCCCCCTCCTGCTTTCCCCTCTTAGCAGCTATACATTTGTTCTCTACATCTGTGTCTCTATTTCTGCCTTGCAAACAGGTTCACCTGTACCATTTTTCTAGATTCTACACATATACGTTAATATCGATATTTGTTTTTCTCTTTCTGACTTACTTCACTCCGTGTGACAGTCTCTAGATCCATCCATGTCTCTACAAATTCTTCTTCCCTTCTTATAAGCATCCTTGAGTCCACTTGGGTAACCTCGAGATGGATGATTTCATCTCAAAATCCTTAACTTATTTACATCTGCAACTACCCTTTTTCCAAATAAGGTTGTATTTACAGGTTCCTGGTGGATATATATTTTGGGGGGCCACCATTCAACCCATATACCCCAATTAACAAAAATAATAAGATGGGGGTATGTTAGGGAGGTTAACATTTTGGGTTGACCGTTTCATAAAATCTCTTTGTTTTGATCTGTGTTGAAAACCTTTTCTGTTTACTTTCACATCTTAGTAATGATAGTATTATGAAGTTGATTATATGTTTCCTTAATAATAGTTATCTCTGTAATATCACAGGCAGCTTTCCTCATCTGAATATGAATTTGCACTATTAACTGAAGATAGAGAGAATGGAAAAAGCTGAGATGCGTTTATTGGCTACAATATAGACTCTTAAAGTCCTTTAAAACATGCCAACTGACCTCATGTCCTCCCTGAATGTGTGTGAGATACACGGGCTTTGTCCTGTGTTTAAACAGAGTGTATGGAGGGATTCTGGCTAGTTGATGACTTTGAGTATGTAAAGTTTCCCTAAATGTGAATTTCATCCCTGTTACCTACCCTTATGCCCATATCCACCTACAGAGAGGAGAGAAACAATTTGGAGTGACCTCTCCCTTGTGAGAGAGGTGACATGAGAAGGGGACAGGCTATTCAAGAGAGAAGGTGTGGCCTTGCAGTCAGCTTCAGGGCCACCAATGCTCATTCAAAAGAACACTCATTCTCTAAAAATGTGTGGCCAGATCCTGATGCCAAAACATCAGCCTCTGTACACCGGTGCCAAATTGAATCTCCGAGACAGAGCTTTGGGTGAAATAGAAAAGAATAGCTTTATTGCTTTGCCAGGCAAAAGTGGACAGAGCGGACCCATGCCTTTGAAAACTATGTGTCCCAACCCAGGGGAGTTTGTTGAGGAGTTTTATGGCAACAGTTCAAGGGTGGGCTCGCTGGTGAGATTAGGGTGTGTGCAGGGCCTGCACTCCTCTAATCTGGTCTCAGGTAATCTTCTTGATGAGCTCCTCTGGTTCCTTTAGTCTGGCCTCAGGTGGTCTTCCCTGGTGTGAAGAATGGTGGCATCCTCCATTTGTTGGGCTTTATTTAATTCTATAAAGGGCTTCAAGGCATTGTGTATCCCTTGAGCTGGATACATATACAACCTGCCCCAAGGCTGCACTATTGTTTCTTGACTGCTCCTCTCTTGTCTCTGTAGCCCCTCCCTTCCCTGTTTAGCAGCTTTTCAAATCTGCCCTTTGGAGCTCAGGGAAGGTCCTGGAGGCTGGAGGGGGACAGAGGGCTTCCATGCCCCGGACCCTCACAGGGTCTTGCTCAGTTTCTTTCTTTTAATTTAATTTTTATTTTTGGCTGCATTGGGTCTTCATTGCTGCACGTGGGCTTTCTCCACTTGCGGCGAGTGGGGGCTACTCTTTGTTGCTGTGCGGGGGCTTCTCGTTGCGGTGGCTTATCTTGTTGCGGAGCACGGGCTCTAGGTGCGCAGGCTTCAGTAGTTGCAGCACATGGGCTCAGTAGTTGTGGCTCACAGGCTCTAGAGTGCAGGCTCAGTAGTTGTGGCGCGTGGGCTTAGTTGCTCCACTGCATGTGGGATCTTCTGGGACCAGGGCTTGAACCCATGTCCTCTGCATTGGCAGGCAGATTCTTATCCACTGCGCCACCAGGGAAGTCCCCCTGTTCAGTTTCAGTCCTCTTACTCATGATGCCCAATATGCCTCTGGTCCTTCTTTCTAACAGCAAGGCAGCAGGACCATAGTTTTATATTAACTTTTCCCCTCTTTGTTCAATATCTTGTGGCTGCATAGAGTAATTTAATAAATCAAATCATCTCTTTCAATTTTCATAGTGGCTACATTGGTGTTCTTTTGAATGGAGTTCAATTATTGGGATGGCATATATTACTTTGAATCATTTTACAGCTCAATCAATACACACATCTTCATAATAAATATTGATGTTCCTTGGAAGCCTCCACCAGTGTCCCACACATTCAGCATGGCTGTTAGGATTCAGGCAGCTCTGGGTAATTAATATTTTTATTTTCTCCTTCCATTGAACTCACATCTGAATGTGGCCCTTCAAGAGGGAAGAGGAATTCTGAAACAAGCAAAGTCATTTCAAAAGCTATTTTACACTAACAACACTTCACGAAGAAGTTTGAGAACTGAAGTGTGCTCTGGGACGCCACTCCTACAGAATAAAGACTCAACTCATTGGGGAAAACGAATAGCCTAACCGCTTTCATCTTCGAAAATGACCAGCCAGGAAGAAATAGAATGTTTCCCTAGTAGGTTTAGAAAAGGGGAAATCTTAACTCAACTAAATCCTCAAACAAATATCAAAGGCTTGTAGCTAGGAAAACAAAGAGGATACCTGGGGAGTGTCTTCTGAAGGTGCGATGAAATCTGAACATCTGAAAGCCCAAGATCACGATCACTATGTTTATTAAATAAGGTTCTTATCTGATCTTATATCTGAGTATATTCTTACAGTCAGATATAACTGATGATTTATTTTGGAGTTCAGAACACAGTGAATTATTGTCAAACACATGGGAACATGTTTGGATTGCTAAAATATTTTGGTTTCCAGTAAGAACTGAACCCCAATCTACAGTGTCTACAGTGAAGGCATGGGGTCTCACCTACATCTTCACAAACGAAGAAGAACTAGACTCCCCCCTCCCCAAAACACGTATTTCCTCACAAAGGGGTCACGTAATCTCCGGTATTTGTTCTTAACCATAATGTGTATACTATATACACCCATTTTTTAAAAATTGAAGTACAGTTAATTTACAGTGTTGTATTAGTTTCAGGTGTACAGCAAAGTGATTCAGTTATATATATATATATTCTTTTTCATATTCTTTTACATTATAGGTTATTACAAGATATTGAACATAGTTCCCTGTGCTATACGGTAGATCCTTGTTTATTTTATACACAGTAGTGTGTATCTGTTAAGCAAACACCTAGATACTCTCTTTTTGTTGTTGTTAACTCTTTGGAACCCAGAGCATTGACAAAGTCATGTTAGTCAGGAAGAACTATCAGAAAAAAAATAGAACAGTTTTTTGGGGTTTTTTTTTTTTGCGGTACGCGGGCCTCTCACTGTTGTGGCCTCTCCCGTTGCGGAGCACAGGCTCCGGACGCGCAGGCTCAGCGGCCATGGCTCAGCCACTCCGCGGCATGTGGGATCTTTCTGGACCGGGGCACGAACCCGTGTCCCCTGCATCGGGAGGCGGACTCTCAACCGCTGGGCCACCAGGGAAGCCCAGAAATAGAACAGTTTTGAATTACAGCCTGAGGCTAAATTGTGAGACAAGAAGGATTTTGTTTATTTGTTTCACAAGCTTAGAAAGTTTTTCCCAAATGCTGAAAACGGCAGGTCCTCCAAGTGCCTACTGTGTGTACTCAGAGCAGTGTTTTTCAGATGTTTCCAAAATATCTTCTCCAGTCGGTTTGTATCAGGTATTGTCCCAATGATTTTATTTTGCTCTTGTAATTTGAGCTACATTTCAGTGCTGATTTATTACTGGAACATGAAAATCCTTGCCAGTGGTTATAAAAGGAAAAGGCAAACCCTTCACACGTTTAGCAGTATCACAACAGTGTTGACTCTAAACTTTGAAATCTTCAAAATGGTCTAAGCTCAGAGCCCTTTCTCTCCCATTTCTGTGCAATTTATTTCAAACCTTTCCCAGACCCAGAATTTTGAACGTTTCGTGTTGTATTTTCCTACTTATTTTTATCTCTGTTGCTCCTAAGACTAGAAAGCAATGCTGTTCAGAGTCAGAAAATTTTAAGTAAGAAAATGAGAGCCCTGAGTGTAAATTTAAGGCATTCTATGTTGCTTTAGTTCTGTGTATATATTGGTACTGGTAATTTGATAACATAGGGCACTGAATGAAGAAAGTGAGGAATGATCCAGATATGAGGGAGCGTGCACTGCACATTCAGACCTTATCAGCTCCAGGATCAGTTATCTGTTTGAAGAAAATTACATTGCATCTGTCAATAGACTTAATAACTCAGTGCCTGCTATTTGATAATGGATAATCACACAAATTCAGGAAGCTAGACCATATGCCATTCCAGTTTTCTATTCTCTTATTCACCTTAATTTTCTAGATGAGTGAAATTATCTAGTCCTGGACTCAAGATGGCATACATGGGAATAGAGCCTGCAGGAATCCAGCTGCCTCTGATGTTAGCGGCCCACAGGGCGCGGCTGCCGGGTTATGTCTGCGACCCTGGCAACTAATTGAAATGGGCAGAGTTTGGAAAATTGTAAACCTGGACAAAGCAAGTGATTTATGGTTGGAAAAATAATAAAGGGTGGATGTGGGACAGCTGAGGGAATTGGCTGGTGGGAAAAAGTGAGGCCGTAGGGGTCAAGGATTCAGGCTCTAAGGAATAATTCTGATCTCTGTATTTAGACCAGGAAGACTAGAGACTAAATGGTGGAGATGATTTAGGGATGTTTTTCCCTGGAAGCAGGGGATGTTTCAGGGCTCTTCTTTTGTACTGATCCAAGATGCTATTTCTATTTACTCTCAAATAATATGGTCATAGTACACTTAGTAGTGATTTTGATGATGATTGTTGAGTGAATTAATTTTAATGATAAACAAATAGATGTTCCTTGTTCTCAGATATCGAGAAGATCAGATGCAGGTACTTTCTGGTGTGGACCTGGCTGCCCGGGGACGTCATCAGGGACTCAGACTCTTTCTACCTTTGTGCTATGCCCTCCATACCAGGGTTCTTGTCTTGATGCTTGTTTCTGTTGGTCACCAGGTGGCCACCACATCTATATCCTCCTGTGCAAGATGGGAAGAAAAGGACTGAGTCATCAGCATTTGCCCCTTCACATCAGGAGAAGCAAACCCGCTCCAGAGGCTCCCAATAGACTCTGACTTTCATCCCATTAGCCAGAACAGCGTCGAATCAACATCTTGAACTTCCAAGAAGCTGCACAAGTGAGCATCTCACTTGCGGCTGGGCATATTGCTGCTCAAAAACAATCAGAGTTTTGTAAACAATGAAGGAAAAAAGAATACTTATCAGTTGGGCAATGAGCAGGGGATGCCACAACCATCTACTTAAGATTTATTGTGGAAGAAGACTAAGTGTTAGACAACTGTGCTATCTCACGTAATCACAGGGAAGGGGTGGTTCAAATGATGTCAACAGTGGGGGCCACGGGGACACCACTGTAGTCTCTCTTTACATGGTCTTTTTAATAGGAATGAATTAGATGGTTCGGGAATTTGTATCAAATCAAGCAAAACCACAAGGCTATACCAGGGAGAGCTGACTCAGCAAGGACAGGAAACTGAATCCACATTTTCAACCTGGTTCTTGGCTAGAATTATCTCCTAGGTTTCTACAAGGCCAGAGTCTCAACTAAGCTCCTCTCTGTCTCTCTCCCAGATTTACTGACTTTCAGACCTCAGATTTCTGTGGGCTGGGAATAATAATCAAATCATGTTCCTAGAGGAAGAGGACATCTTGCTGCAATAAGAGTCTATCACCTATTAACTGAATCACACAGATAAGAACATGAAAAAAGCTACGTACATTTTGTACCTGTGCTACGTTTCTTTTTCTCCCAGGCAAGCTCACAGGGTTTGATAGGCATCTAACGTCTCCAGAAATGCTAGAGAGGGAAGTTGAGGCAGATCGTACTGTGTTTGACAGATACGGATCCTGAGACTCAAAGGCTTTTTCCTGAGTCACCAAGCAACAGTCACCACTGCAGATACTGCTGAAAAACTCTTTCCACTCGGCCACATGGCCTTGCTGCAAATGGATGCCTCTCAGAAAGCTAAATCACTACCTCGAACAAAGACAAGGCCATTGGTCAAGCATTTTCTTATTTTTTTTTCTAAATATTCTGAGTCTCATGACATAGGCGGATTGTGTATTTATGACAACAGCAGTTTATTAATTAATTTATTTTTGCTGTGTTGGGTCTTCGTTTCTGTGTGTGGGCTTTCTCTAGTTGTGGCAAGTGGAGGCCACTCTTCATCGCGGTGCGCCAGCCTCTTACTATCGCGGCCTCTCTTGTTGCGGAGCACAGGCTCCAGATGTGCGGGCTTAGTAGTTGTGGCTCACGGGCCTAGTTGCTCCACAGCATGTGGGATCCTCCCAGACCAGGGCTCGAACCCGTGTCCCCTGCATTAGCAGGCAGATTCTCAACCACTGTGCCACCAGGGAAGCCCAAGCATTTTCTTTTGAAGTGAGGATTTCCTTGAGTAGTCAGTTAGGGTGCGCCAAATGCCTCAGCCAGAGGATGTTCCAGGAGCTGGGCTTGTCTTGGTAGATTCATGAGGGCTTGACAAGGTCACCATTTTTGTTTCTGCATCTTTTAAGCGAGAGAAAAATGTGTTTCCAACTTAGAATTTGTATCCTTCATTCTTGTACCTAATTGTGGAATAGCTGTGAATAAGTATGTAAAGTTGTAATGGGCGAGTGTCCTTCTTTTTTCTATCATTTACTCACTCAACTATTTATGGTGTATCCACTATGTCCCGGGTATGGTTCTAGGTGGGGAGAATACGAGACAGGTGAGCTTGCTGCTCCCTGGGGCTTTCTTTCTAGCAAAGGGGAGACACAAGCAGCAAGTGCGTGATTAGTGCTTTCAATGAGCTGAACTCAGAAGGTGGCAAACAGAATATGACTTCGTAGTTTTTCTTACCATTGTTCCTTGGAAACTGACTCTTGCACTATTCATCCTCATCCTGTGGACAAAACCTGGGGCTAGCAGCATCATTTTCCCACTTTTAGTTACAAGAAGAATCTCCAAGGTATTTGAAGGGTACTGCTCTAAGACAGAAGAAGGTAGGTTTGCTGAGGGAACAGGAAACCAAAAGCACCATGGTCACCTTCCTTCCTGGGAAGAGGGGAGAGAGCCTGGGAGCAGCTGAGGTGGGAACTCAGATGGGAGCTGGCCAGGTCCTGGGCCAGGAGTGCGGGTTTTATTTCTAGCTTGGGCAGCAGCAGTATCAGAGGGTTTTGAGCAGGAGAGTTATGTCCTCTGATGTGTAGTTTCAAAGATCACTGACTTTTGAGGGGGAGTGGATTGTAGGGAAGCAAGTGAGGAAACAGAGACATGGGTGGTTGGGGGAGGCTCCTGCCCTTTGTCCAGGGGAGGGATGAAGGTGAGGAGGAAGATGGTGAAGATGGATTGGGGCCTGCAAAGTCTTTCAGGTGGACCCTTCTCTCTTCTAGTCCATGAAACCTACCCCTGTGGCTGCCATGCTGTAGTACTTAGTAAGTCCTCCATGAATTTCACATGGACATCTTTGTGAGTTAAAGAAGTGCCGTTGGGCTTCCCTGGTGGCGCAATGGTTGAGAGTCCGCCTGCCGATGCAGGGGACACGGGTTCGTGCCCCGGTCCGGGAAGATCCCATGTGCCGCGGAGCGGCTGGGCCTGTGAGCCATGGCCGCTGACCCTGTGCGTCCGGAGCCTGTGCTCCACAACGGGAGAGGCCGCAACAGTGAGAGGCCCGCGTACCACAAAAAAAAAAAAAAAAAAAGTGCCGTTTATGTGATTTAAAGAAAAATGTGTCTTGTGGCTTCCCTAACTTCTTCTCTAATATCTCACAACCCCTTTCTAAATTTAGATCTTAGAATAAGCATGTATTAGAGGCATAAAATCAGGCTAAGGTAAACTTTCCCTGACTCAGAATTTTTCTAATTGTCACACCTTGGCATAATTCAGCCTTCAATCCCTACACAGAAGAAAAAGCATCATTAAATATTGGAATAATTTAGTTGACTTTTTAAAAAGGTATTCTCACTGCCCCTTCACTTTTCCTCTCTCTTTCTCTCCCTCTGCCTTCTTTCCTTCTTTCCTCCCTCCCTCCCTTCTTTCTCTCTTCCTTTCTTCCCTTCCTCCCTTCCTTCCTTCCTTCCTTCATTCCTTCCTCTTTCTTTCTTTCTCTCTTATTTCATAAATAAGAGAATAGGAAAGCAGAGGACTTCATTTGAGAGAGAAAACTCAAGGGGCAGTGCCATCACTTACCCAGTTTTACATTTATACACATTTGTCAATAATTATTTTGAGGAAACAAAAGGAAATTCAGTGGAAAATAAAGAAACAATCCCCAGTATAACCAGAAACCACTCCCAGAGCCACCATAAAAGTTCAGCACAGTGCATGGCTTCAAAGCAGAACTTGTGAAGCAAAAACCATGATTAGGGTGTCCTTGTGCCTGTTGGGAAGGGATGCGTCAGGTCTCACAGGGGCCTGGTAAAAGGACTCTGGGGTGAGCTGAGTTTGTGACTGGCCAGGATAGACCTCAGTGCCTGCTGTTGAGCTCCCAGACCAACACCAGCATCTGTCTCTGGCCTCGCTGCTGTAGGCTCAGTTCTGTCTGCGACGACGGCTGCCTGTCCTGACGTCTTGTTCTTGGGGCTGACGGCTGGCTAGGGACAGAAGTGGGGAGTTGGCCACCTGCCCTCTGCTTGTGGGCCCACCTCCTGTAGCCCAGGCCCCAAACAACTCCAGGAAACTCATTCTCAAGCAGGGAAGAACACAAAACCTATGAAACTTAGGAGACGTCCTTCTCTTTCTTTAAGGCATTTGCTTCCCCACGAATGGTCCAGTTCCTCTGTGTGCCCATCAGCCTTCTCTGCTTCTTCAAGGCAGTGGGTTGGCCTGGCCACAGGCCCTTTCCCTCTGCGGGCCACAGGCCCTTACCCTCTGTGGGCACCACGGCCTGTAATATCTCCCAAGATGTTTCTGTTTGTTTCAAGGCAAATGAAACTTCATGGAGCATTTCTTCCTTCTTTCCCAGAGCAAAGGCTGGCACAAGGGAGGGAGCGGAAAACGGAGAAAGTCAACTTCTCAGCACCCACAGAGCAAAGTGCTGACCCAGCCAGCGAGGGGCACTGGGACCAGAGCTGACTCCGGAGCAGCTGGCGATGCGCAGGGCCCATTCATCATGCAGCTTCCTGAGCGGCAGGTGAGCGAGATTCCTAGGGATCCCGTGCTCAGTCTGTAGCTTAAGAAATATAACAATCTTACTTCTTCTCTCCTCTCTCTCTCTTCTCCCTCTCTCTCTTCTAAAGTAGGAGGAGATATTTTTCATTTCTAACCCAGATGCTACTATTTCTCTGTTATTTGCACTTACTGTGTTGAAATGCAACAGATGTTTCAAAAGGCTTTAAATTCCTCATGCGGGTCCCTGACAAATAAACTGCACACATAACTTTACAGCCTTCCTTTGCTCAGACTCTTGGCAGATTTCCACCCCCCCACCCCAGGGCGGAGAGGGGGAAGAAGAATTCTGTAGCAAAATGACAATGAAAAGAATATAATAATAATCATGACTGTTTATTGAGCTAGGACGTTTAGTTACCCCAAGTAGTTTTCCCTCTGTTATTATTAGTTTTTTTAAATAAATTTACTTATTTTTGGCTGCGTTGGGTCTTCATTGCTGTGCGCGGGCTTTCCCCAGTTGCCGCGAACGTCTTTGTTGCAGTGTGTGGGCTTCGCATTGCAGTGGCTTCTCTTGTTGCGGAGCACGGACTCTAGGCACCTGGGCTTCAGTAGCTGTGGCTCACAGGCTCTAGAGAGCAGGCTCAGTAGTTGTGGCGCACGGGCTTAGTTGCTCCGCGGCATGTGAGATCTTCCCGGACCAGGGCTTGAACCTGTGTCCCCTGCATTGGCAGGCAGATTCTTAACCACTGTGCCACCAGGGAAGTCCCCCCTCTGTTATTTTATTTCACACTTGTAGCTATGCCAAGAGAACAGGTATCATTGCCCCCATTTTACTTATGAAGAAATTGAAGCACACACAAGATAAGGAAATGGACTGAAAATAAAGCTGATCTATATGTGAAGATAAGAACTTGAAGACAGATCATGGAATCTTAGTCTTTGAGCACACACACAAAAAACCCTGAAATGAATTCCTTCAAGAAACCGAATTTCCCAGCCTTTACCAATAAAAGAGGTCCCAGCATAAGTAGCTCCCACATGTTATGGGATTTTAGCCCTCCTTGTAGTCTTTCTAATAGTCCCTAGGCATGTGTCAGGTATATTCACCAATGGCTTTCTGATTCTCCGCTTCCCTTTAGATGTCTGAAGCCATGCGCCTCACCCTTGCCTTATGTATGAGTACCTTTCCTTGCTGAGAACATCTAGAAGCTCCAGTGCCAGGCCTGTCACCCTGTACCCTGTTGGCTGTACTGTGCTGGAGCAGGGCTGTGATCCGTCCAGAATGGGACAGTCCTTCTCCCCGAGACCCTCCTGTCTCCCAGGTACTCCCTAAGTCTTAGACTAACAGATTTTTCTTAGAACCTTCTCTCTGCCCAGGGCCCGAGCTGTGTGCAGATCTCAGTCTCTTCCGTTGTCCTCTCCTTGTCTCTGGTCCACCAGTTAATCAAAGTCTGACACTTAGGTACACAGAGTGCATAGCACTCTGCTGGCCCTCCCTCTTCAGCTCTTAAATATTAAACAGCTTGAAAAGGAATGATGAGTTACCTGAGCAACAGAAAAGTGAAGGTGTTCTTCATGGCATCCTTGCTTGCTCCTGAGAGGTCTTCGCTGGCAGGTCTCCCAACAGGACCAGTGAGTGGCCCTGCAATCTAGATGGGAGCAGATTGCAGCTCTGTCAGTCATCTAGTTGGTGAAGGTGATGGGACAAAAGGGTGGGAGCCCTGGGCTCCTTGTCATTCCTGCCATCTCTCTGCCAGAAGGCTCTTCTCTCACGGGATCCAATCTCTCACCTCCTTCAGGTCTTTGCACCAAGATCACCTTATTAATGAGACCTTTCTTAACCACCCTATTTAAAACGACCCTGGGCCTAACTAACCTACCTCTCTGTTTAATTGTTCTCCATAGCATTAAAAAAATAGACATAACATAAAACACATGTAACAAAAATTTATCACTTAGCCACTTAACTGAACTTCTAAGTGTACCATTCAATAGTGTTAAGTATATTCATATTGTTGTGCAGCCAATCTCCACAACTTCTTTGTCTTGCAAAACTGAAACTCTATACCCATTAAACAATAACTCCCCTCTCCCCTTCCCAGCAGCCCCTGGCAGCTACCCTTCTATTTTCTGTCTCTATGAATTTGATTACTCTAGGTGCCTCATATGTGTGGAATCATACAGTATTTGTCTTTTTGTGACTGGTTTATTTCACTTAATGTAATGGCCTCAAGGTTCATCCATGTTGTACCATGTGCCAGGATTTCCTTCCTTTGTAAGGCTGAATAATATTCCACTTCACGTGTATAGCACATTTTGTTCATCCATTCATCCATCAGTGAATACTTAGGTTGCTTCTATCCTTTGGCTATTGTTAATAATTTGTCTCCATAGTATTTTTCACTTTTATTCTAAATTAAGTACTTACTCGTTTTTTGGTTTGTATCTCTCATTAGAATATCAGGTCAAAAATTTCTGTCTTTTTTGATTCCTGCTATGTTCCCAGCTCCTAGAAAAGCACCTGGAACATAGTAGGTACTCAAAAATTTTTGCTGAAACATGGATGGACCTAAAAGATTATCATACTAAGTGAAGTAAGTCAGACAGAGGATGACAAATATCATATGACATCACCTATATGTGGAATCAAAAAAATGATACAAATGAACTTATTTACAAAACAGAAACAGACTCACAGACAAAGAAAACAAATTTATGGTTACCAAAGAGGAAAGGGGTGGGGGAGGGATAAATTAAGTTTGGGATTAATAGGTACACACTACTATATATAAAACAGATAACCAACAAAAACCTACTGTATAGCACAGGGAACTATATTCAATATCTTATAATAACATATAATGGAAAAGAGTCTGAAAAAGAACAGATATAAATATATATATATATAAATGAATTGCTTTGCTGTACACCTGAAATTAACCAAGGTGGTATTAAATGGTCTCTAAATATAAGAGTTATATTATCTCACTTATCTTCAGGTCACCTACGAACCAAGGTCCCTTTCTTTCTTCAATCAGACAATGACTTTAAAAACTGAATGCACAGGGCTTCCCTGGTGGCGCAGTGGTTGAGAATCTGCCTGCTAATGCAGGGGACACGGGTTCAAGCCCTGGTCTGGGAGGATCCCACATGCCGCGGAGCAACTAGGCCCGTGAGCCACAACTACTGAGCCTGCGCCTCTGGAGCCTGTGCTCCGCAACAAGAGAGGCTGCGGCAGTGAGAGGCCTGCGCACCGCGATGAAGAGTGGCCCCCGCTTGCCACAACTAGAGAAAGCCCTCACACAGAAACGAAGACCCAACACAGCCAAAAATAAAAATAAATTAATTAAAAGAAGGCTCAACATTAAAAAAAAAAAAAAGAGCTGAGTACACAGGTGGGACTTGGCTGTGGTCCTCACCAATAGGACTGTCTCAGTTCTTTTCTCACAGGGGCTGATGGGAGGGGTCCTAAGACACATTTCTCAGGACAGCAGCCTGATGTTTCATTGCTGCCCCCAGTCCGATGCTGCCAGATTCCTCAAGTCATAATTTATGTGTGCAGTTAAGCCAGAGGGAAAGAAGAAGGGTAGGGGAAATAAAAACTCTTCTTCACGTATGTGCCTTGCCTTTTACTCATCTCCATCAACTATAGACTTTAAGGACCTGATTCCAAACAAGAAAGCTGAAAGAATAGCAGTGTTTTCTTGTAATAATTATTGATGAAACTGAAGCCCAGCATTCAGTTGAGTCCCTTCCAAATCCTCAAATATCAAATTGTCCTTAGAATAATCTGAGTGTAGATGGCTGCAGTGAAATTCTTCGAACATTGGTCACTTAGGGTCACTTAAAGTGTGGTCTGGGTACAAGCAGTGACATCAGCCTCCTCTGGGAGCTCATTAGAAATGAGCCTCCTCTGGGTACAAGCAGTGACATCAGCCTCCTCTGGCCTATCCCTGACCTGCTGAATCAGAAGCTGCATTTTGAAAAGATCGCCAAGAGACTCAAATGCACCCTATCTTAGTGCAGGCTGCTATCACAGAATACCATAGATTGGGTGGCTTATAAACAACAGAGGTTTATTTCTCAGATTTGGAGGCTGGGAATCTGAGATCAGGGTGCCAGTGTGGTTGGGTTCTGGTGAGGGTCTCTTCCAGATTACCGACTGCCCACTTCTCATTGTATCTGTTGTATCCTCACGTGGTGGAAAGAGAGTTAGCAAGCTGCCTGGCCTCTTCTTTATAAGGGCGCTAATCCCATTCATGAAGGCTCCACTCTCATGACCTAAATACCTCTTAAAGGCCCCATCTCCAAATACCCTCACAATTCCAGCATATGAATTCTTGGGGGACACCAACATTCAGTCCACTGCATACTGTAAAATTTGACAACGTTAGCTTAAGGTATTCACTCATTTAAATAATTTATTCTTCCCCAACTTTTAGGTACAATTACCCTATTGTAATTTCAGAGACTAAACTCTAGTCCGTACAAATAACTTGACGACAATAGTTATTTTGCATTTTATCTGGAAAGCCAGTTTATTCTAAAAGATCTGCTAATTTTCAGACTGTGTAAGTCACCTTTTGAAATCACAGTATCAGAAAATGAGTCTATGCAATTTAAGATTCAGGGGCAACTTGTGGAAAAGAACTTCAAACAGAGCAAAAGCAAAAATAGTACTTTGGATTTTAATTATCCTTGCTCTTTTTTCTCAGAATACTTAGGTCCCTACTGGACATTGTATATCTAGAGAAAGTAGAGGGCTTTAAGTGAATTAATGTCATCCTACATTTCTATGTCTATTCCCCCAAACTAAATTCCTGCAGTACTTACATCCAAATTCTCTCACTTGTGTTACCCCCATTTCTGCTATCACCGCTTCTCATGAGTCCAACTCGAGAGTGCAGACTCTTAGTGATATCATTTCAGATTATTCACACTTTCCCCCTTCTGTCTGAATTATTAGATGAACTTGGGGAATACACACACGATACCAACGAACGTTTCTCTCTGTGGAGCTCAGGTGTCCAGTCTGATTAGTTGAGTCACTGTCGTTAGCGTGGTGATTTCACTCTTCCTTGTTGGAGTAATTCCTGTACTATGATATGTCCATAGGACCTAACTGAAGTGCAAATAGACTGGGGTTAATAGTTTAAAAAATATCTGTCTTTGAGAAAAAAAAGGACATGCTTGAGACATACTCTTGAGGCATACTCTGTGTTCTTCAGGCAATATTGTGGGTCAGGAGTCCCTGCGAATCAGAATTTGACGTTTTAACAATCAGATCATGGGAGTTTAACCTCCTCATTGGACAGATGGGGAAATTGAGGGTCAGAAGATTTCATTGTTCTGCCCGGGGTGACATGGCTTGTGGGAATCAGATGAGAGGAGAACTTGGTGATACCGTCTCCCTTTGCTAAATAGAACATTGGGATGTGTGCTGACCGCCAGTCCTGCAATTGAATGCATTTTATTTAAAAAACACAAGCAGGTATGCAGCCGAGAACTGCCACTTAACCTTCTGGTCCCCAACTCCTGCAGTGAGAAGCATCCCCACACTAAAAACAGGAGGACATTTTGAATAAGCAAGTGGCATTGGAGGTTTCTGTCTCTGGTCCTGTTAACAGTAGGCTAAAAATTGGCCCTGACGTAGCGAGGGTGTACTGGTGACCTCTCTGGGGAAGTGTCTCTAGAGCACTTTGTTTTCTTGTGAGCTCCTCTTTCCATTTTCTGTTGCCTTAAAGTCAAGCCATAGAGAAACTAGGCAGGATGCCTCAATTTGGGCCAAATGACCTGTGTAATAGCAATAGTTACAACTGATTCCAGAGGACACACTCTCTTTGCTTCTTTCATTTCTGTGTTATGAGGCAAATAGAAAGAAGAATGAATATTTGGAGCAGGGAGTGAAAAATCACCAACTGTTTGTCTGGAAAGACACCAGCATAGATGTGTGAGCCCTTAACCCAGGGCAGATTAAAGCGCTTTTGACATGTCATACAACCAAGATCAGATATCACAATTCGGAGAGCATCGTTAAAAGACGTACCGTTGGGGCTTCTCAGCTTTAATCACAGGTGGTGATGAGGGCCTTGCCATGATGTGAGTGTCCGTCATACATACAGGCTGGTAAACCTTCCCTGGCAGAATGAGAGAAGGGGCTGAATCATAAAATAATGGTAGTGAAGTGCTGCTTTGGGACAGCTGTCCACCGGTGTTGAAGAAGCTGGGTTCTTCAACCAGGCAGGAGAGAGAGAGTGGGCGGTGATTCGTTTCTGTTTAAATGTCATGTTTCATGTGGTAGGGTTGATTTTAATTCAGGTTGTATTTGACAGAAGAGGAGCTAGTTTGATTCCAAACAGGATCGGGTAAGTGGCTGATCAATTCCGAGTTGATTTCAGTTAGCAAAGACCGTGGCCAGAGATGGTTTCCAACGTACACAGGTGAGCAAGGAGCACATCCCTGGACCCGCAGCAGGCTGTCCTACTGCCTCAGCTGGCCTGGGCCTGGTGGTGACAGATGGGAGACCTCTAGGAGCGCGGTGTGGTGTGGGACCAGGGCTGGCCATCGGCTGCCCCTCCACCCTGGAGAGGCCAGGGCTGCCAGGGGAGGGACTTCCTTGAAAATCAGTGAAGCACGGGTCCCATGTTGTTCTACAACGGAGCTGGATCGAGAGTCCGTTGTTAGAGTTGTGGGTGATTTAATTACAAGGAGGATGGAATTTTGTCTCATTTGTCAGCCCTCCCCTTTCCCTGTTTGGAAATCATGGTACTCCTCCACTGCAGGGGTGTGGTGACTGCTACATGTTATCTATGTAAAAAGCTCAGACCTTTTTTTAAAAAAAAAAAGGCCCCATCTGGTTTTTATTCAATTCTACTAAAACATTTAAAATATTGTTTGTGTTCTTAAAAGTATGAAAAGCCAGATGAGCCATTTACAGGCTTTTACAAATACATATTTCTCCTTAGACATGAGAGATAGTTATTTGCTCAAGGTATAGGAGGGGAAACTTCAAAAGACTTCAGTTTGCCTGCAAACCCTGTAACCCAGAATTTAAAAAGCATCCCGGGTACCTCTCCCACCGCTCTATTTCACTGCATCCTTCACCTACAAGCGGAGACGGGGCTCTCCCCTGAAGCTTGCCCTTTGCCACAGACATTAACTCCCCACCCAAATACATCACCAACGATTTCTCTGTTGATAGATATTTTTCTTTTTTTTTCCATCCAAGCCAGAACCAGGACTGTTCTCTTTTTATTTCTAGATTTTTTTTTTCAAACTCTCTGGCCAGCCCTGGGAGGTGCCTTTGGTCATTAACCACAAATCAGCAAATGGTGTCTCTTCATTCAGCTCATTTTTTTCTCTTAGGTGAAATCCTGAGCCTCAGGTCAGCCTGAGAGTGCTAATGATTACTTGGTTAATAACTTCAAGTGGAAAGTAGAAATTCCCCATTTCACACCGAAGACCACCAGCTTTGGTCTCCATATTTTCGAAAAACCTCTTTTTAATGGCTCTGCATAATTCAGGGTCTCTAATTTTAAGTGGGTCTGTGGTCATCTGCACTATAGTATATTTCAAATGATGCCAGGCCAGAGGACAGTAGTTTTGTGGAGGAAGTCAGTGCACCTTTACATTGGGAGAAAATTACCATACTTCAAAACATTGTCCCCTGCAATATTTGGGACATACTTATACTAAAATATTATTTGTTATGTATCTGAAATTCAAATGTAACTGATCATCCTGTATTTTATCTGGTAACCCTATATTAAAACAAAGGAGTGAGACCATTTTATGTGGCCACTGCAGTGAGAATATGGTCCAGCACTGAGACTTCTGTACCAGGAGGGCGTATCAAGAGAATAACCCGTTTAGGTTACTTTGAACTGCAGGGGGAAAATCTCATCTATGGCTCTAGATCAGAGTCGAAGAGATCAGGTTTTGCAACACGTATAAAGTGAGATCAGGAAAAAAGAACAGTCACATTAAAAAAATAAATAAAATAAAAATGTATTGTCCACATGGCAAAAATAAAATAAAATAAAATGAAATACAGAGAAAAAAAGAAAGAAAAGCAGATCTAAATCAGGTGACCCGATTTGTCAGTTTTCTGCATGAGGATGTTCTCTATTACCCATGCGTGTCTGTCTTCCTTTATTCTCCCTAAACTGCTCGTAAAGATGGATGTGGTTTGCTATCTAGTGATGCTATAGGAAGTTGAGCATTAATGAAGAAAATATGGCTGTCTGTCCTGGCTCAGGGCTCTCTTGGTGCTTAATGCTAACCAGCTTCTCTCCTGGTTAGTATTAAGATGGTGTCACAGGCTCTCTTATGCGGCCAATACTTAATGCATATAACAGGCTTGTTAAGCCGTTAAGGAAACAGGCATGGACCACAAATCTGCCACCATGGCGTCCTGACTCCTTGCTTTAGGGCGCCACGCTGCTGGGGGAGGGCAGACCCTTCCGCGGAAGGTAGGACACTGGGCTAGAAATCCAGAGACCAGGGACACGTGGGCACCCAGCTTCCCAATCTGTTTTTCAGTTTGTTTGCCCTTCAATCAGAGTAAAAATAATCCTCATACTTTCTGTGTAAAGGAGTGGATGTAATAATCAAACAAGCTAGTGAATGTGCAAGTCTCCTGAAATGGACAGAATACCAGATAAACACAAGAGAAAGTTGTTTCCCTTTGCTAGTTTCTGCTGCTCTCTTCTTATTGGTGGGATGGCCAGATGTCCTAGTTTGCCCAGGACAATCCAGATTTATGTCTATTGACCCAGTATAGTTATTAATAGCACCTCTTTCACTCACAAACATGGAAGATGTATTATGATGTTGCTTGAGTTATGGTAAACGTGTCTGTGAGTCCCAGCCTAGGATATATTTGACAACAGAGACAGAATACTTGATATTAGGACTTGGGAATTTTGATTTGTCAGAAGTCACACCATTGCAAAGAGGCCAGGGTGAGTGCCCATCTTCTAATCCCAAGGCAGGGCTTTGTTGCTACACCCAGTCCCACTTGGACCCAGGTCCCAGGTGGAGAATGGGGTGAGAATATCCTTTTCTTTCCTTCCCATAATCCCAGAGGATAGGATTCCTCAACCTACTGACATTTTGGGTAGGGTAATTCTTTATTTTAGGGACTGTCCCATGCACTGCTATCTAGTGATGCTATAAGAAGTTGAGCATTAATGACCTGACACCTTGTCTAGAACCTTCTCTGAGCCCAGTACCTTCTGAACAAGGATGTCTCCCTCTTACTTCCAAGCAATATTGATAGCAAATACTGAGTCTGAATATTTGCTCATTCTTTTGCAAAAAGCACAGGCTTTAAGCTTGGGATCTTTGTCAACCAGTATCTAATATACTTTGCAAATGCTGAGCTGGGGCTGTAACTGGGGCTCTCTGATGAGTGTGCTGTGTCCTCATTCTCCTTGTAAAATCAGTGACCTCCATTTTAAAATGTTTGTTGAGGAAAAAAATCACCTAAAACTCCCCTCTTGGGGGGTGATCTGATGGCTTGCTTTAGAGAAGTATGGACATCGTGATTCTTCCTGTGTAGTTGTTAAAGCCTGCCCGAGACTCAGGAGCACAGGGGGAGGGTACCACTGTTTATCCTTTAATGCCTAACAATCTGGGGCAGGACAAACATTAAACTTCAGTATAGTCCTCCTGTTGTAGCTGATCTCTTTCAATTCTAGATTAAGGGAGAGGAATAGAAGCAAGGAGAAGCGGGTTCCCTGGGGGCATGATTATTGACAGGGAATTATGAATAATTAACATGGATATTAACCAGTAGCCGTAAGAACAATGATGAATCATCCTATTTCGGAGGGAAGTTTGTTTGGGATAAAACAAGGACCGTGAGAGGTCAGTGAGTGAGAGGTGCTTCAGTACGTCAGAGTTTTCTAACTTCCAAAAGTGCAGGGTGGCATGATAGGACTTTAGGACTTGACAATGGAAAACTCATTATCTTGCTTAGCTGAGCTGGACTCTTGGTTGTCAGTTCTGAAGAATCTCTAAGGAAGGAAATTCTAACAGCTTCTTTTTTTTCTTTTTTAGCTGGAGTTAGCATCCTCAAATATGAAAATAATTGGTGCTCAGTAATAAAGGCTGTGAATACACGTGGGCAAGAGAACGAGATTTCGCTGGAATGACAGATGGAGTCATGGTCCCGGGAAGCAGGTAAGGATTTGGACGTGGATCCTGCATAGCCCAACCGTTGCTGTGGAGGGGAGAGCGGCACGCGAAACCAGTACCAGGGGCCCCTCAAGCCACACTCTTCCAGCTGAATAAATGAGCTAATTCTATGCTATCAGCCAGTAGATGTGTCTGTCTGTTATATCTCTTCTGATTATTACCTTGGCCATCAGACAGTTCTGCTACATTACTCGACTATACTGCCGAGAGGGAATCGACAGTATTAAAACGACTCCATTGCTTTTATGAACTGGCTCTAGGAGACTCAAGTCCATTTCCATTACTGAGATGTGTCGTGTGCCTAACCAAATGCTTTTGGAAGCAGGTAATTAGGCATTGCAGGCTGTGATTGTTTAAAGAAGATATACAATGAGGTTGCAGTCTTCAGCCGTGGCTCTGTGAAATGTCTTGTCGCCTGAAGATCAGGCTTACTTTCAAAAGTGCCTCCGGGATTATTTCAGTTGGGAGTTGGGAAAAGGGCAAGACTGCCTTTCTGGAGCACACACTACAGTAGAGGCAATGGCAATATTTAAAACTCAAGCAGTCCTTGAGAAGCAACCGTTGAGCAGTTCTGAGAAATTCTAGCCTCATACCTCCCTGCCCCAGAAAAAAAAATCACACCGTCATCGTGTCCGAGAAATCAGGGTGTTGCTTTTGAAATTTTAACCTTCTTGTTCTTAAAATGCCAGTGCCACCATACATAGTTTGTATGTTCTGATATAAAGCATATTTGAAATCTGAAAGCATTTAAGAGTTAAATAACACAAGACCAGTATCTGGAATAAATTACAGAAAATGCTGGTGTAAAGGGAACACATTTACGACATCTTGTAAGACCCCAAAGAGAGCCTTAAAGAGAAAAGAGTCTTTTCAGATGAAATATATCGATGGCCTGTGGATGATAAAGGGGAAATACATAAGGAGACCTTTTCCAGACCTTCCCAGGTGATCAGAAGTAAAGGTAAGATGATCATTGACCCCACACCTGAGTGAGATCACGAGCCGTGTCCACTGAGACTCCATCAATACTTCCAGAAGGTGCTAACTCTGGGATGGACTTATGAGGAAGTGACTCTAAGGTAGGTATACACGGATCGCAGTAGGAAGGCGTTTCTGGAAGCCAGTTTTCAGAAGCCAGTTTCTAGACCTACGTCAGCCGACAGTCAGCTAGAACCTTGATGTTCAAAGTGTGGTTTGTGATCTGCACCACTTGGCGCTTTAGAGATGCAGACAGACTCTCAGGCTTCCCCCAGACCTACTGCGTCAGAGTCTACGTTTTAACAAGGTGCTCAGGTGATTCGTTTGCACGTTCAACTTTGCAACCTCTTGGGCTCTCCTGCAAATGCTTCGGGGATAGAAATCATGTCGTCTCGTCATTCTTTTATTTATTTATGTATTTAATGAGGATTCACTGAATGTCTACTTTGTGCTCGGCATGAGGCTAAGCCCTGGGCTAACAGGTCTTAAAGAAAGACAGGATTCTTGCCATCATCATATTTTATTTTTTAAATTTCTTGAAAAAATAGATATAGTATGCATCTTACAGACCATCATTCTCTGAAGTACTTCATGTATATTGACCCATTGATCCTCTAACAACTCTGTGAGGCAGGTACTATCATTTTTTACATTTTAGAGGTAAGGGAATGGAAGCACAGAGAGGTTAAGTAACTTTTCCAAGGCCACACAGCTTGGAAGTGGCAGAGCCAGAATTTGAATCCAGAGAGTCTGGCTGCAGAGTCCAGGCTCTTAACTATGATGTTATGCCAGCAGTAACTCAATCCACTCTTTACAACCTGTGATTTTGCTTTTAATAAACAGAATGCTAGTGATGGTTTAAAACTTAGCTAGGCAGGTCAGGGAAGATGTTTGTGAGGAGATGATATTTAACCTGAGACCTGTGGGAAGGGAAGGACCCAGTCATGCAACAGGGGGAGCGCCTTTGAAGCAGAAGGGATAGCAAGGGAAAAGACTGGAAGTAGAAAGGGTGTGGTCTGTTCTGAGAACCTCCTGAATCCATCATGACTGGAACATGAGGGTAGTGAAGAAAGAGAGTAGAGGTGAGGGCTGGGGAGGTGGAAAGAGTAGAGTCCCTGGGGAGGTAAGCAGGGTAGGTGATGCAGGGCTTTGGAGGACAGGGATGGAGTTGGGATAGTATTCCAGGTGACCTGGGAAACCAGTAAGGGTTTAAGCAGGAAAGTGAGATGATCTGACTGCCCATTTGAGTGCTGAGATGGGCCTGCACTGAAGGAAGCTAGCATGGAAGCAGCAGATGTCCAAGAAGCCATCCAGAGTCTATCTGAGCAGTCCGGTTGAGAGATGGCACAGAGAGGAGAGCACAGATCTGAAGGGGAGCAGAATATGCCACCCCAAATATGCCTCTTGACATACAAATTATTTTGAGCTGATTGTTTCTGAGAGCCAGCAGTCACAGGAGAAGCTCGGGAAGCAGAGTAGAAGTTACCCTTCTGTAAGGAAAATCTCCACTTATAAAGGAAATCTCCATTTATAAGGCCATCTCCCTCTCTGTCCCAAGAAGAGAATGACTTTAAAGCACTAGAAACACATCCCTGGGGAAGGCCACATCCCACTTAAATCTGCATAACAACCACACCCTTGTTTACTGTGTTTTCCTGGTCGCCTCTCACGTAATTGGCTTCCCCTCTGCCACAACATCTTTCTTTTGTCTGTCTTGAGCTCAAGATGATATTTAAGCTGGTGGCTTGGACTATCTTGGGGAGTTTATTCATTGTTCCTGGGTATCTTCCATGTATCCGTGATGTATACATGTTAACGAACTTCTATTGCTTTGCATCTTGTTAAACTTTTATTACTGGGCATCTGAGCCAAGAACTCAGAAGGGTGGAGGGAAAATTATTTTTACTCTCCTACAGACACAAGATCTGATTTGGAGACAGGACCAAAAGGAGTGGTTCCTTGGACACGCGCGTGTGTGTGTGTGTGTGTGTGTGTGTGTGTGTGTGTATGTGTGTGTGTGTGTACTGCCAAAAGATAAACTGAAGCATATTACATTTTTTTAGGAGTTTATTTGAGCAAAAATTGATTTGAACCAGGCAGTACCAAACTGGAAGTGAACAGCAGCGCTTCGCTGACAGGAGCTGGGGAGAGACTTTTATAGAGAAAAGGTGGATGCAAAACAAGAAAATGATTGACTGACTACAGCTTAAAGCCTACTTCGTTGTTTGTGATCGGTTAGCCTTAGGTTTTGATTTCGTAACCTTGAGGTATTTACGGGCTTAGATTCTGCATAGGCGGCACCTGCATTATTAACCACCTGAGTCTAATAGCCTCCTTGTTAAATTAATTTCACAGGACACATGTGGATATGTGTGTCAGTGTGTGTGCACTATTCTGTTCTTCTGTGGGGTGGTGTCGGTAAAAGGGAGGAGTTAGATTACGCCAGGATTTCCAATTTGAGCACATTGGGTACCCAGCTCTGCTAGTCTCTGGTTTGGGTGGGCGGATTCTACTTAGGATGTATTCAATTTGAGATGCTTGTGGGGCTTCCAAGTAGAGATGTCAGAAAGGCATCTATGTCTTTCCAGCATTTAATTCTGGATCTAGAACAGAATCAGTACCATTAGGATCTGTTGAATTAATTTCAGGCAAGAAGACCTGGTAGGAAAAGCTCCTTAGGTGTTTACTATTGCTTGCAAGTTGCTCTAGCAGAAATCAAAGGTTTGCTTTTATAGTCGAGAATGACTTAGAAATGTAAACAGTCACCACCGCCACAAACAAACCACAAATGATGGAGAGGTACCACATTAATTTAATTTACACTAAGGTTTGCATGAAAACACTAGAACCTTCTTGAGAGCAGATTTCTGTAGGTGCCTTGGAAGCATGTTTTATTAGCACGAGTCCTCAATGAACGCTATTTTGAATGTGATGTCCAAAATGAATTTTGCTCAAGGCCAGTGCTGTTTCATTAAAGTAAATGTTGTGACCACAAAGTCTTTAGAGAATGTGAACATTGTCTGAAAGTCATTCACCTCCTACACAGCCACATCATCTGCTCTCCATACTTTGTTATCTTAGGTTCATCTATTCTATGACTTCGTCCATATCCGGGTCACAGAATGACTCAGCCTACGCTGAGATGTGCAGAAAAAGTATAGTTTCCAAATTTGTAGGCTGGTTCAAAACTTAGCCCACTAGGGTAAATGATCTCTTTGAGTTATTATTCAGATTCCTCCCTACACCTCATCCTCTCTTAAAACGTCAGAGTAAAGGAGAAAGATCTTCATAGGTTCAGGAAGAAGGGGTTGCCCCATGATTCTCCTTGGGTGAGTGCTGACTGGTGTCTGCTGAGATCTAGTTTAGCTGGCTGCTTCCTCCAGGCATTCTGCAGCTGATGAATTTGTGGTATGTTTCATAGCTCATGGTCCTGATTCTTTCCGCTTCTGTAGTTCACTGTGAGTCTCTGTCAAGTCCTCAAAGGTTCCTGGACCAGGCCATCCACCACAGACCCTAACTCCTGCAAGGTCTCCATGGCTGTACATTCAAAGTCTATGACACAGGCACATATAACTGCCTACTTCTCCATCCCCATGCCCTTTCTTCTTCAGACCTCCAAGCGGAAAGAGTTTTGTTTTTTTTCTTGTCATTTGCTCATTTTTCTCAAAGTGGCCCCTGTCTTCTCTATTTCAATGGGGCTAAAATGGAAAAGCAGTACAAGGCATATGGAAACACACATTGGAAAGTATTTTGAAAGTAGACTGGTGATACATATTTGGAGTCAGAGAATGCTGATGAGAGGCCCAAGGTAGTGTAAAAGAAGGCCAGGGGAAGTCTCAAGATACTCTTTTTTTTTTCCCTTTTTTTCTTTATGGCTGCGTTGGGTCTTTGCTGCGGTGCGCCAGCTTCTCACTGCGGTGGCTTCTCTTGTTGCGGAGCACGGGCTCTAGGCACACGGGCTTCAGTAGCTGTGGCTTGAGGGCTCTAGAGCGCAGGCTCAGTAGTTGTGGCGCACGGGCTTAGTTGCTCCGCAGCATGTGGGCTCTTCCCAGACAAGGAATCGAACCCGTGTCCCCTGCATTGGCCGGCGGATTCTTAACCACTGCGCCACCAGGGAAGTCCCCTTAAGATATTCTTGATGACAAAGTGCATCCATCCAAAAGTGAGAAAATTGGCCCCTGAAGGAAGAGTATCACATCTCTTTGGGTTTTTTTTGTTGCCATATTTTCTTCATTGGCAAAGAAAAACCTCACTTCTCCTGTAACGTAGAGCAGAGTGTCTAAGAAAATGAAATTGATTCAGTTGAGCCAATTGGGACTGTGTGTCCCACATTCTGCTTAGTGCTGTGGAGAAGATAAAAGATAAAAGGCACATTTACTATCCACAAATAGGCTTCAAACTTCTTGGGGAGACATGACCCACACTTAGGAAGCAGTTGATTTATGAGACCAGGTTGGATAGAATTGTTGGGGTAAGTGTGTGGCATAGACCTTGAATGCTAGAATAAATGAGGATTGGGAAAACCCCATCGGCTTGGAGACCTCAGGATACAATGGTTCATACGCTACGTATTACGGATGGCTGTGTTGCAGACAGGCAGAGAGGTATGGAAGGGAGAGGGTAGAAGGGAGAGTGTGGACGGTAGGAAGGTATGGGAGCAGCAAAAACCAAGACCTTGAAGTATAACTGCATAGAATTTCATATCCATATGGTAGCCACTAGCCATATGTGCTTAAAACATGGCTAGCTCATATCACAGTATTCCTGGAATAATTACCTTGCAGCTCATATCAGTGCAGATTGCCACATCTTCTTAGAAGTGTGCGTGTATTTTTTGAGGACGTCATGATGTCCCTTTAATAATAAAAAGATACAATTTTAAAATGTTTTATCATAGATTATCCATTTAAAAATTTCTATTACAAATGTATACTGTGTAATATGCACAGTATTTTATAACTGTAGTACCTAGGTATATTATCAATAAAATAAATACATTGGAAAAAAAATATGGCTAGCTCAAACTGAGATATCCTGTCACTATAAGATACATACGAGATTAAGACATATGAGATTAAGTCTTAATATGAAACAAAAGTAAACAACAAGGACCTACTGTATAGCACAGGGAACTATACTCAATATCTTATAATAACCTATAATGGAAAAGAGTCTGAAAAAGAATATATATATGTATATGTATAACTGAATTACTTTGCTGTCCACTTGAAACTAACGCAACGTTGTAAATGAACTATACCTCAATTAAAAAACATGAAAAAAGTAAAATATCTCCTTAATAATTTTGAAAATACTAATCACATGTTCAAATGATAACATTTTGGATATATTAAATTATATTATGAAAATCAATTTTCCTGTTTCGTGTTTTAAAAAGTGGCTACTAGAAAGTTAAAAATTCCATGTGTGGCTTGCATTCAATTTTTATCAGACAGCACTGGGAGAAAGAAAGATGTCAGGGAAGAGACGGCCTAGCTGAAGAAATGGGTCTGTGCAGACCACAGGACCCGACTTCTCAAGGCGGACTTTTTTGTGTTAAAAAAAAAAAGCTTCTAGGAAAGTAATTGCTCATTCAGTACTAAAGGCAAGGAAAAGTTCAGTAATATTTCTAAATGAACCATTACTATATGGGTTTCATACAAACTCTAGCAGTTTCATATATATATATATATATATATATATATATATACACATATATGGACAGATATGGGTAAGACAACCTTAGTGTATCAGAATCTGTGGCCCCTTGGACTGACTCTGAGGTCCTCTTGGTGTCTGCAACTGTAACTTTGGAGCTGCATCTGGGTAGCCGTGACGGCACAGTTGGCGAGAGAAAACTGGCTATGTTGGGTAGAGCCTTGAGTGTCAGGCGTAGGAGTTGGGACTTTGTTTCCTAGGCAGTGAGAAATCTTAAATATCCTACACTCTTCCACCCTTTCCTGTGCTTGTCTAACTGCTGTAGCCTTTTGAGGGGCTCTTGTCTTCCTGCTGACTTTCACTGTTCTTGAAGCTTGGGTATTGTTGGAAGCATCCTTGATGTCCACAGGAAGAAATTGAAGGGGATTCTAAGAGACTGGGTTGAACCTTTCTGGGTGTCCTCAAACCTCTTTTAGAATCACTGGGGGGGTATCTGGTCAAGTCTGCATGCTTGGGTGACAGCTAAGGAACTGCTATGATCTTGTAGCCCGAGACCCTGCTGCCCTCTTGTCTTCGAAGTCTCTTGAAATCCTTTTCCAGCTTGTGCTAAATGCCTGACTTCCATTTTCAATGTCCAGTCCCGTCCTGAAAGATTTGAAGCATCCAACTTACCTGTCAGGTAGAAGATAACCGTAACCCCTTGTCTAAAACCTGCATGTTTGAGGCCATTGCCTGGAAAGCAGGCCTGTGTGGGGCAGTCCTTGTGTTACTGCTGGGTGTCATCTGAGGTTGGTGATAATTATGGTCAATAAGGCCCATACCTGAGGGGTTAAAAGGAGACGTTATAAACTTGGGTAACCTTGCTACTGTTTGGGACACAAAGATTTATTTTCTGGATTCCTCAAGCCTTTCTCGGGAGATTTTGTCCTGTAAGTCGCGTTGACAGATTTATCCTGGACTCCTGTCATCTATGGCTGTTTTCTCACTAAGCAAGTGGAAGACAAAAGCCCAGGAAGGTGACTGCCAGCTGAGAGGTCATTTGTGAATTGGCGCCATGAAGTGGACATAAATTATACGGATTCCGCAAGGCCTTAGCCATTGCTTCTGCCTCGTCCTAGATTTTTTCTTTGTGATGGTTTTGCCATTGGTGTTAGTATTATTGTCTGCAGAGGTAATTAGAGATTTAGGCCTTGCCCGTACAGAGACAGAGGCCATCACAATTCCTCTCATAGGAGGGAGGGTTCAGTTACACCCATTAAAACAGGCCAGGGGAAATTCCATGATCCCGGGCTTTCCAACAGCATTTCCAGGAACACTTGAAAACTGGTGGACTTGCCCACTTCTCCTGCTCACCCCACCATCACCACCACCCACGGCCAAGGGGAAGATTCCTGTTTGACTTCGGTTCATCCTGAGGGTTTTGGTAGGAAGGGAGTGAAAGGATAGAGGCAATGAGAGGCAAAATGGTAGGAAAATCATAGAACGTTAGTCCTAGAGAGACTTTTAAAGATATCAGGTTCAGTGTTTTTTTCAGCCTTTCTTTGGACGTGGAATCCTTTGTTCAAACAGAATTGTTATAGTTAACATTTGTTGAGCTCCTACTAGAAACTGAGGAGTGAACTAAAGGTTTCACACGTATGACCTCATTCAGTCTTCACAAAATCTCCAATGGTAGGTAGTGTGATTGTCTTTATTTTCCAAGCAAAGGAACCAAGACACAGACGTTCAAGAACACACGTGAGGTCACAGAGTTAGGAAGAGGTGCAACTGGGATGGGACCCTGGCAACTGGCGTCATTGCTGGTGGGACCCAAACTGGACATGGTGGGGATGTCCTACATGTCACCTCTGTGCCCTAGTGGGGGAATAAAATGAACAGAAAATAAGGGAACTGCTCTGGTTGGAACTGGGGTGAGGTGCAGCCCAGACCTGACCCTACACCTCTCACCCCCTCACCCAAGTGCCCTTAAGGGGAGCCAACCTCCTGATCTTGTGAAGTTCCCTAATGTTCCTGGCTGATGAAGCTGAGAAGCTGTGTTTGAAGGTGCTGGGCCTTGCCCCAGGGTCACATAGCCCACCGATACCAGAGTCCAGCCATCTTGATTCCCAGGCCACTGCCAACTCCAAACCCCCAAACAGCAACACCAAGACACCTGACTGCACCTGAAATCCTGTTGTACAATTTTCTCAGAGCTAAAAAGTGACAGAGTAAGCCCAAAGAATAACTAGAATGTTCTACGGAAACACACAGTTTTGACACAACTGGGAAGTGGCACCTACCCTTCCACGTCCCTGCCAACAGCTGATGCCACAGTTGTTTAGGCCAAAGCCTGATTTCCCAAATTATGCCCACCAAATGCCCGAGGATTTATTCTTATAATTTCTCACACGGTTTTGGTTGTTACCAAGGCAGCGTCCTTCAGGGTCTAAGCTAATGTGTCCTCCCTGCCCTGCTGACACTTTGGAGTCTGCTTTCTTTTGCTTTGCTGTGCTGAGAGCCCTTCTAGAAGAGCTATTCCACACTTTTTTTAAAGGGGAATTCATTGCCCCTGTCTTCCTCCTTTTAGTGGACTTCCTCCTTCTCAAAGAAAGGAACTTGACATTTTTAATTCAAACTCCCTCAAAGGACTTAACTCTGCCCTGAGGTTAAAAAGGTGCAGGCAGTCCTACTGAAATTCAGTCTTAGTTACTTATTCCACTGCCCACTATGGGTGTCCAAAGTCTTCATGCCTGAGCAAATCTTCCCTGGTCTGGGGAGGGAGTGAAAGTGTCCCTTTGGATAGAGAGGGTGGAGGCAACACCTGGAAAGTTACCTGGGGAGGGGGATGGTTGATTCTCTCTCTCTCTCTCTCTTTTTTTTTTTTTTTTTTTTTTTTGATGTTTATAGCAGCTCCATTCAGAATTGCCAAAATTTGGAAGCAAAGAAGATGTCCCTCAGTGGGTGAATGGATAATTAACCTGTGGTATATCCAAACATGGAAATTTACTCAGCACTAAAAAGAAATGAGCTATCAACTCATGAAGAGACATGGAGAAACCTAAAATGTGTATTACTAAGTAAAAGAAGCCAATCCAGAAAGGCCACATACTATATGATTCCAACTGTATGATATTCTGGAAAAGGTAAAACTATGGAGATGGTAAAAAGATCAGCGGTTGACAAGGGTTGGGGGGCAGGGAGGAGTGACTAGGTAGAGCACAGTAGTTCTTTAGGGCAGTGAAACTACTCTGTATGGTATTATAATGGTGGATACATAGCATGTACAACGACAAGAGTGAATCCTAATGTAAACAACAGAGTTTGGGCAATGATGACGGGTCCATGTAGGTTCACCAACTGTTGGTTGATTCTCTTTTGTAGCCCCATGCTCTGTTCCCAAATATGGATGCTGTCTTCCCTAAGCCTGGATCCGAGGATCCAGAAGGAAAGGCTAAATGGTTTTATATCTTTGAAAGGAAGAATTACTCTTTTTTTCAAAACTTTCAAAACTTCTTCCTTGCAACCAGGGCTTGTGTCAGGGGCAGGTGACTTGGGCAATTGTATAAGGCACTGAGCTCAGAGGGGATCCTCCCTTGAGTTAATGCTCTGCATTCACCATCTTGAATTCTTAATGATTTTTTAACATGGAGTCTGGCATTTTCATTTTGCGCCAAGCCCTGTAAATCACGTTGCCTGTCTCATCTACAGCCCAGTTTGGGATATGTGTGTTTGTGGTGAGCGTAGGATAGAAAAGTTGTATTTGTAAGGGAGTTATGACCCATTCTGGTTTGCAGCCTTTTTTTTTTTTTTTTTTTTTATAAAATCTCGTTCTAGCATAAGAATATGTGTTTAATTCTGAGTAAAAGAATCTGTACTATATGAGAAGCATGTGGTTACACTGAATTCAGTATCTCACCTTTGTGAGTTAAAAGACTAGCCATTTCTCAGTGCCTTGTGCTATTTTTGGCTTATAGATCCCGAGACTCCAAAGTATGACCTTTTCTAACCAGTGCTTGCCTTGCTGGCAGTGAAGTTACCATGGGTCAGGGCCCAGATGCTTCATCTGTTGTTTTCCCTGTGGGTACAGAATGAGACTTCCTAATAAAGTAAGGAGTTTCAGACTTGTTTATCATCTTTCTACTTGATAATAATTAAAATAAATCATCAAACTAGAAATTTCAGGTCATTACATTCAAAAGACCCAGTGTTATTTTTCAAGGTAAATGTTGAAAAATGCCAACATCGTAACAAATTAGTTTATCCATTTAATCCTCAGTAAAGTCATAGTAAAATATATATTGAGTATTTGAAAGAAGACATTAGTAAATATTCCATAATACAGTTATAATTATTAGCAAGATTATCAACATCAGGTTTAAGATACTACAATGAAGAAAAATAACAATAAAATACGGGAAGAACATAAGTAGTTAAGTTATAAAAAAGGATAATGTAATTCTGAATCTCATTTGTCAAGGAATGTCAAAAACCAGAAGTCTACTTTATTCTGTAATTTAGAGTGAGACAGGGGCCAATTAAGCCCTGTCATCTAGTTCTGTCGCTCTACTGTTGTTTGTAAATATATATGGAGCGCTAGGCATGGCTGGGTTGTTTTGACCTGTCTTCTGCTCTCTGCCTTCGCAGAGAAGCAGATCAGAATGCTGACCCTCATTTTGGAAGACTGAGTGATGTGTTTGGGGGTCTTTATGCTTTCTTCAGACGTCAAAAACTCAAGGAACTACAAGGGGCCACATGGGCAAACAAAATGGGTGTGTGCCTGCGAGGGGACTGGGATGAATTGGAGACCCATATCCAGTCTCAAGTGGCCAGCCCTATACAGTTGACCGGAGGGAACAGTGTTGTCAGAAGTTCTGATTTTTCACAAAGTGTAGGTCGTCTTCACCGAGAGATTTGGAATGTTGGCTTGTGAATAAAAAATTTTTAAATTCCACTGTCCAAAAAGCAAACAAGCATCTATGGCTACATGTTGCCATGGGTTACCCATCTTCAGCCAGTATCCTGTGTTCTTTTGTGTGGCCTGGGGCGTGGATAAGAGTAGAGGGCAAGGAAGACATCTTAGGGACCTTGTTTCCAGACTCAATTTGTTTTCATCAGCTAGAGTAAACAGATGCCTTTTTCATTAGGTTATGGGGCAACCCTTTTCTTGTTCGAATTTCACATGGTTCCTTATTCGTGGACTCCAGTTGCCTAATTACAAAATAGGAGTGAAAACCTCCTGGTCTTTACTTCACATTGAAGTTTAGAAAAGAAAGCAGTAGGTACAGACATTTCTGACTGAGCAGTGTGCAAAGAACAGGACCCCATGGAGAAGAGGGGAAAAACATAACTGTCTGGCTATTATTTGACTTAATCAACATAAAAGCTCTGCATACCATTCTGACATATATAATGGAACTGAGCATATTTTAATGGGGAAATGACCTAAGTGACCCCATCATTCTTCACCTTGAAATTTTATGAAATCAAATAATTGACTTCTTAGGATTTATGAACTATTTTCCTTATTGGTGAGCTCTTAGTCTAAGCTAAGTATTTTTGATCAAGTTAGTAAATAAAGCCATTATCATTTATTTGTATATAGAATTATAATCATGCCTGTGTACAATTTATAACTGTGGATGTTAAATTTTATGGAATCAAATAACTAGAATATTAGAATAATCTGTGTCTCCCACTAGCATCTTTCTCAGATTACCCATCTTTATTTCTGAAAGCGAGCCAAAATTGGTTTATTTTGATGGAAATGTGTGTGTGTGTGTGTGTGTGTGCACATTATGTGGGTTGTGCATGCATATGTGCTTACGGTGTGTGTGTGTGTGTGTGTGTGTGTGTGTGTGTGTGTGTGTGTGTGTCTTCCCAGAGAGCAGCTTTTGCTATTTACAGACTCAATGCTGTGGCCAAAGTTCATTACAGGACACCCACCTTCAGGGATGCATATAGTTCTTGTGATTATCCCTAATCGATTATCCCTAATTTCTGTCTTCCTCCTTGCTCGCTGTTTTCGTTTCGTGCCTACCTCATTTTCCCTCTCACCAGCTTAGTGACTTGTCTCCTAGGACTCTCTTCAAAGCCAAGTGTAAATCTTCTAATGATTGACTTCTTTTTCTCTAGTTTTATGCTTCCAAATTTTCCTTCTGAACCATCAGAGGCCATCTTCCCATCATATTTCTTTTTCTTCCTTCCCCTGAATGTTTCCTACTTAGCCCTATACTTCAAACCGTTTCTTCATTCCTTACAGTTTAGTATACTCTTCTGTCTTTCAGCCCCACCTTGTTACCTAATTTCTTGAATTCTTAGATCTTTTTCTTGCTTCCAACCCATTTTTCTTCCCCATTCAGAAAAATGCTTTTTTTCTTCCCTGCATCGTCTCTCCTGAGAATTGACCTCACAATTTCCCCCTCATCGCTCTCCGCCCCCATTTTGTCTCTTTCCTCCTCTTCTTTCTTTGAGCCTTGTTATATTCTCAGCTATTTTCAAAAAGCGTTTAAAGCAGCTTGCAAAGATGTTTTCAATAGAGTGAATTAAAGAAAGAAATTTAAGAGCGAGACATGAAGAGAGTTGGGATAGAAAATGTGATGTGAATGAGAAGTGAGGTCAGTACACAACCTCAGCCGTAGTCGAATTCCCTGGGGACTCCTTGCTTTTTCCTCTTGCTTTTCTTTGGTGATCTTTCTCCCTGGAAGCACGTCAGAGAAGACTTCCCGGAGCTCAAGGGTCAAAAGGCACTGTGATCACTTAGTCAACAGTTTGTTGGTGCCATAGCTAAAAGCTGGGGTGACAACAGCTGGCCTTAGGAGAGTGTCCAAATACCAGCCATTTTATTACTGACACCAGAACTTACTGACAACTGCTTTTCAAAGGGAAAATGCCAGTCATGAAAGAGTTGGGTGTCACCTCCCAATCTGCATCTAGGCCTCATCACATGGTCACCCAAGAATGGATCGTGGGTCACCCCCAGTTGCTATCAAGTCGCCTCCGCCGGACTGCACTTGCCATTCCCTTTCTAGTTTTGCAAAAGCCCTGTGAGAAGTTTCCAGAGCTCTCTTCCACCATTCCCTTCAGGCCCTGGGCTAGAGGCCATTTCTGTCCCTGGAGTTTTTTGGGGCTTGGGACCATGGCAATTTCCTGGTGGCTGGTTCTACTATTGATCTTGATTTCCTTAACTATTTCTTCTTCTTTCTTCTGGAAATTTATGCCCGTTTCTGGCATCTGCCCCGTTCTCTATGAACACTCAGGCAGAGAATTCATTTGATTTTTTTTTTTTTTTGCCTCTTCTGGCAGTAAATTTCCCTTGCCATTTCCCTGACCCCTTGTTCCTTACGTACTTAAAAATGTCTTGTTTGTTTCAACCTCTTTTATAATTTATCTTGCGTTCATTCTGCACCTTTGCTCGTCTTATCATTTTTTTCACTGCCTTGATTTTCCTCTGTAATAGTCAAGGACCTCCTCCACCTGTATTTTATATCTTGCCTAAATGCCCCTTCTTTGCCTTTGAATGATCTTCCGGACCCCAGCTTCCTCTCCCCTCATCTCCTCCCTCTCCCTTGCATGCCCTGCCTATTTATTTATTACCAGGTACTGCCTATTGGCCGGTAATCACTTACATTGCTTTTCCATTTTTTTTCTTCTCCCTTGCACCCTATTGCTTTATCCCACTGTCACTCTTGCCATAATTTTTCAGCCACCTACGACTCTTCTGAGTTGAGATGACTTGCTGCTGCCTCTGCCGCAGGCGCAGTGTGACACAGAAATCCAGCCCACCTGTCTCTTCTTTCTTCTTGCAATGAAGAGCCACGTTATTTCAAGTGCCTACCCATCGTATAAGAAATCACTCTCCAACCATATGGCCTAACTTATGGCTGCAAATAAAAATTCCCCAATGTTTTGCTCCTCACAAGTTTTCACTTCCCCAGCACAGCTTGGGAAGTCCAAGACGTTAAAATCCCTACGGAGTGCATATTTTCATGAAAATTCACTTTCTACTTCTAGAATATTTCTTCTACTCACAGAGACTTGACTTTTCAACAGCATTATAGTGTCACAACTTTTCTAGCCTGACGCCCACCTCTGCCTGTGCTGCTTTTTTAAGGAAGGCAATTTTGAGTGGTTGACCTAGTTTGTTTTCCTCATTCATGGGCTAGAGGAGTTATCCTAGTATAAATATAGGCTTTAAGCTCTTTTTCACTCTAACTTATGAATCAAAGCTCATATTAAAACAAAAAGGCGTATTTCATTTAAGTGGATTCTGTTTCTGGGGTCTTGTGTGAGTGGATGCAGGGCTACTTTCTACAGTGCTCACAGTGGTAATACTGTAACATTGCCTCAAACTCAGCCACTCATGTGCAAAGCCAGGGCATTGTAAGCAGTTGTGGCAGCTGCATGGGGTCCCTTAGGACCTGATCCTTCTCCAGAGATGTTATAGAACAGCTTTGGAATTAAAAATCGGCACTAAATATACTTTGGTGTGGTGTATATTATGGAGATAACTTCTGTAATTAATTGGCTGATTGAAGTGATTGACTCATTCATTGATTCGTTCTTCATTCCAAAGACTTTCTGAGGATAGGAACAACGCTGGCCATATCATCACTTTGATCCAGTCCATGTTCACACAGTTTGGTAGAACTAATTTCTCCAAGGCTGTGGTCCATACCTGGTTATTAGGTCTTGACTTGATTACTGTTGACTGAGAGGTTTCCTGAGTTGTGATTTCCTATGTAGTCATTAGAGCATCCATTGCTTGTGGAAAGAAATCAGCAGACATGGGTTATTCTCTGGGCTCCACGCCTAGGTCACCGTGGGGTAAATGACTTAACTGTTGATGTCTATTTTTCAGTTTATATGTCTTAAGAGCAGTGCTTTTCATTCTCTCTGGCTCCCAGTGATGCCTTGAGAGTGATAGGACATGGCCCTAGGAAGCAATTGAAAGGAAGAGCCGAGTACTGGTTAAGTAGATTTGCACTTACGATGTTAGATTTAACAGCCTTGCCTGGTAGATTTCGAATCACCGCTCCTTTGAAAGCTCTACTCTCTGAAGTCTTCTGGAATTCCCAACATATGATACAGAGATGATAGATTTACCTGTCCTAACATCTTAGAGAGTGTTCTAGAAGACAGGGACTTTAAAATTTATTTGATGGCCATCCCTTCCACTTTTTTCTGTGTGTCAGTTACACACCCTCAAAATGTTCATCTTTGAAATATGATGCTGAATCATTTATTAACCTTTAAAGTATACCTTGGGTACTATGCGATGCTATGTTCTTACTGTTAATTCTTGGATCATGTTCTCAAAGGTGACTATATGTAGCACACTGTCAGGGATTTGGGGGAAATTTTCCCTTTCCTTCCCTAGGAAAACCAGTAAACAACGTTCCCATCCTTATCGTAGTTCCTGATATTTTTTTTTACAAGAAAAACACTTTATTCCACAATTAAATATAGGATGGTATCAAAATAGCCCTAGGAGGAGTAATACAGATTTACATTTAAACCAAGGTTTAAACACGTGATACTGGACTCTTTTCTGGGCAGATCTGGCTAATCTGGAGACATCCTAGGTTCCTGAAATGTAGGAGTGAGACCTGAAAACAGATTCTGTCATCCTCACAATTTTGCCTTTTGCATTTTCTCAGTCCCTCTTATCACTCTATCCCAGCTACTTTTTTAAAAAATTGAGATTTAGTTGATTTACAATATTATATAAGTTTCAGGTGTACAACATAGTGCTTCACAATTTTTAAAGATTTTACGGTATCTAAGCTACTTTTAAGAAGCCTTAGTTTGCTTTGCAGAGCCCTTGATTCTTCAGATTCCATGATATTATACTTTTTGACTAAGGTGGAGACAAGATCCACAGAGCAGACTGGTGAAGATGGGTCGAGTGTTGTGGGAGAATCATTAGAAAATAACCGAGCTTTCCCCACCCCCTCAGCCAGGAAGGGGTCGGAGGACCCTGTTTCTCCAGTGGCTTCTGTTCCTGCCACTCAGCACAGAAGTTTCAGATGGGGCCAACACACCTTGAAGGGCTAGCAATCTCCCTTCTTACCTCTAAAGATGAGCTGTTTTTATTAGTCAGCTGTCGCCTCAATACCATCCATAAAAAAATACCGCAAAACCTGGTGGCACACAAAAAATACTTCTTGCCTACACGTGTGTTGGTTGGCTGGTCCAGGCTCGGCTGGGTGTGGCTTAATTTGTATCTGGGTTCAGGTCTGCTTCATGTGTCTCCTGTCATCCTGGGACCTGCAGCTCCAGGAAGCTCTTCTTATGGCCATACATAAAGAGAGCAAGCCTGCTTAGCAAGCCAATTTCCAGTTGTTCTAGAAAACTCCAAGAAGCCAAGGCAAGTCACATGACAAAACCCAAAGTCAAGGGGTGGGAAAGAATTTTGTTGACCAGGAGGCCATGTTGAGGGTGTGACTATTTAATACTACTGTAGGAGATCGGGGCCGATTGTTAAAATATACCGCCGGCTCTGATCAAATAACGTTAAAACTATTGGACATCCTCAAAGACTAAGACACTTAAAAAAGTGCCTGGAGGGCTTCCCTGGTGGCGCAGTGGTTGGGAGTCCGCCTGCCGATGCAGGGAACACGGGTTCGCGCCCCGGTCCGGTAGGATCCCACATGCCGCGGAGCGGCTGGGCCCGTGAGCCATGGCCGCTGAGCCTGCGCGTCCGGAGCCTGCGCTCCGCAACGGGAGAGGCCACAACAGTGAGAGGCCCGCGTACCGCAAAAAAAAAAAAAAAGTGCCTGGACTTTTAAAGGGTAAATATTAATAAGAATAGCATACATTAATTTTTATGGTAAATTATAAAATAATAGAATATTTTCTATTATTCCAAGCTCCTCCATATGCAATCTTATTTGGGATCTCAGACCAAATGTAGGATGTATGTGAGTGCGCTTGTATTTTTAACCATTTATCGAGCACTGACTCTAAGCTAGGCATTCTGCTAAGTAGTTGTATGTTCATTATCTTATTTAATCTGTTCCCCGTTCCCACGAATATGGCATTATTAGCCACTTTTGAGAAGTCTGAGCCTGAGAGAGCTGATGAGACTTAACCAAAGTCACAGAGCTATTAAGAAGTAGAAGCAAAAACTCACCAGGTGGCTTCAAAGCATTTTCTCATATCTGCTGTGCTATGTCCTGCCCTCCCATCATATGAAATCAACAAGCTATGACATCGATGTTATCATTTTCATTTCACGGATCTGCAAAAAGAGAAACAGACAAGGAAAATGGATCCTGGTGCACAGGGGTGGTGCTAGCACCAGAATCGTCGTGTCCTAGACCCAGTCCCTTGGTGGCTTCAGTGCTGGCCTCAGACTGACTACTGGGATTCATTTATTTTTTAACCCCTTGTGCTTGTTGGTGTTCTGTCCCTTCTTCCTACTGCCTCTTTCTCTCTGGGTTCTTTAGTCCTCACCTAGATAGAGCTGCTGCTTTATAGATCTCTTGGGAGGATGAGCTGTGATGAAATCACATCACTATGCTTCCCACCTCTCTGCCAATTTGGGTTTATTTCTGTTCAGACACGGATTTGGCTGGCAGGGCTGTTGACAGTTATATGCCGAATTATTTCAGGTTGTTCCCCAAGCCTGGTCCACAAAATGGAATCAAGCAAAGGATACTCTGACTGTTTTTAGGAGGCACACTCTAGAGAACAGAGAATGCCGTGCTTCAAGGGCCAGCACCTCCAGGGGCTGGGATGATGACAGCTCTGGACTGATGTGTGTTTAAAATAGATTTATATGTGTTCACAAAATGATTTTCTAGAGTAGTTGTGGAGGGGAAAAGAAGCCACAAAAAGCAACTTGAGGGAGGAATAACTTGGGCGAACAGCAGCTTGACTTACTTTACTTTGATTATTGGGGGTTTTTGTCTAAGCGTGTACCGATAGGCTAAATCTCGTTCCGTTTATACCTCCTTCTGCATCTCTGCTTCAAAGTTGGGGAAACCAGCGGCTTCCCTGAATTTGATGGCTGTTAGATGAACTTGGGCTCTCCCTGAAAACTTTCTTAGTACCTCCCAGGAGCCAAGGGCAGGCAGGCCCTCCTTTGCCGGGATGTCATTCTGGACACCACGCCCTCCCTGATGTGAAACACCCTCCTCTGTGGTCAAAACTGGAGCGAAAGAGCCAACCCTGAGGCCGGGATTGGGGAGGAATGTGAGGGGCCACCCCTCCCTCTAGGCATTCATGGCACCATGGCCACCGCATCACTGAATCCCAGTGTTACCAGGTTAACGGAGGTTAAAAGAAATAGTGACCTGAGACCAGCATAGGCTTGGAAACAAACAACTTGTCATAAAGTTGAATGTAAGAGGGAATGAAGTATTAAGTAGGGAAGGGGTTGCAAATGCGGCTTCTCTTATTGATGTTCTGGTTATGGTTCATTGTTTACTAATATCGGGGTAAGGGAGGGAGAGAAACACAAACCAGATGGAAAATAAGATAAACATGCACAGTGGGAAAAGCAGTGAATTGATGGTGGGGAGACTGGGCATTGTCCCTTTTCCATGGGCAGTTATGTAGTTTGGGGAAAGTTACTTAATTTCCCTATGCCTTCTGTGAAAAGAATTAGGGCCGAGCCCAAACTGCTTCCTATAGAGAGTTGATTTGAGGAACTAATGAAATAAAATACATGAAAGAATTTTGGAAATGGGAAAGTCCTATCCAAATATCAGGGTTTATTATTCTTTCTTAATCCTGCCATTCCACTGCCCTCTCCTCTCAAAGAACAGAAAAAATGTTGGCACAGGATAATGTTCACAGTTTGGAAGGAGAAGTAAGTTGTTGCCTTTGCACCCTTCATGCTAACATCTGTCACCCCAGCTCTGACAGCTGCTTCGAAGTTTCCACTCTGAAAGTAACAAAACAGGGTTGGGTCAGCCCCCAGTCTCTACTCTGCCGTGATCCAAACCTTATTAAAAAATTAACATCTCTTTTTTCCATATGCTTGGAAAGAGGCCGTGAAGGAAAACTCTCGACAATCTTTTTATCCTGTTTTTCATCTGGTTTGGGTTTCTCCCCTCCCCCACCCCAATATTAGCAAATTATAAAATATAACCAGGACATCAATATGAGAAGCAGCATTTTGGAAACCTTCCCCACTTAATAATTTATTCCCTCTCACACAAAACTTTGCGATGAGTTGTTTTGTTTCTCAGTACCCCATCCAAGAAAATTTCCCATTCAGTAATATTAATAATAATATATTTTTAAACCTTGACTTCAAATTACAGTAAGTGCCAAGAGGCTTTAGTTGCTATTTTGTTGAAATAATATCAGGTTCCTTGCGATGCTTTACATAGCTGTCATCTCTGTGATATGATACTTCTGTGATTTATTGACTTACTAAAAGTGCTGTCATTGACTTGTCATAATAAACTTTTCTTAAAATATGAAAGCATAGAATATTGAGTAATAGCTCAAACCAGGACACAGCCTCAGTTAGGTTGTGGATTTGGATTTGGCGGCCTGAAGTGCATCTCTTACGCCTTGAAGATGAAAGTTCGGCCTTCGCCTCCTCACACTCCTTCCTCTGCTCCCCCTACCCCCCGCCCCAGGCTTAGTTGTCACCAAATAGATGACCTGAAGGACTGACCATAAGTTTCAGCCCAAGGGTCAGTGCTGTGTCTGGAAAGGCTTTCCAATGGCCTCAGCAGAGAGAAATCCAAATGCTGGGATTCTCACCCGACTAATTTGTCTTTGTCAACGGGCTTTGCATCCACCGGGGTGGTGGAGGGGTTAATCTTTTTCACAAAAAAGGGAAACATAGTTGGCCATGGAATCTGAGTTTTTTGTACATGGAAAGGGGAGCAGGGAGGAATTTTGAATCAGGGACTACCCAGATAGAACCATGAGAGCATGGAAGATTCGTAGTTAAGTTTCTGCCTCCGTTCAGGGATCTGTACCTCTGCCCCTGTCATGCCTGCCAGCTGGTCCTCTTAACTTTGGAAGGAGGTTGATCCTGGTGACCTGACCACTATTATCCATTGAAATATTCATACTCTGACTCTGGTCTTCCCAGATTCAGCTGGCTGTTCTGATAAGTTTGTGGTGATGGGATAGGGTTGGGAGATCCTCCCCATGTAATACACATGTATTTAAAGTGGCGGTTTAGGTAAATCAGTAAAGGTACAAGTCCTAGATCCCAGGAATATAGGAGTGGGGTAAGGTTGGGGGATAAGGGAACAAGAGAGGTAAGGGGGATAAAAAGGAAAGCTAAAAATAGAAATGAGAAAGGACAAACAAGAAAGTCAAGTGATAAACCACAATCTTGAATAAGGAAATGCCGTAAAGCATTTATGGGTATATATTTTTATAAATATATATGTACAAACACACAGCCAAAACCCTAACAGGTTAATTAACTGTCACCAAATTACCTTTGAGAGTCTAAATTTTAATGTAACTTTTAACCAGATCAAATCTTATATAAACTATTAAAAAAATTTTTTGGTTTTCTTTATCCACAGAAATTCCACTTGCATAGAAGGGTTGAGTGAGAGATTTTGTAATCATTTTTTAACTGAGGGAAACACATTTTGAGAAGAAACCATGTGTATCTGTAGCAATATATAATACACATCTTTGAAGTTTCATTACACTTTAAAATCATTTTGTCACGTTAAAAGAATAAATATATAAACGTATTTAAATATATGAAGAATTTTGAATGCTCACAAAATGACCATGCTTGGACCATCTGGAGATGTGAAGGCTTGAACAAGGCTCCAACAAAAAAACCCAGCAAACAAAGTATGCTCAACAAAAACTTGCTTACCGACAGGTAACAAGTCAAGGTGTGTGGTAAGAGACACAAAATTTATGTAGAGAAAATGTTTGTGTTTTAAACCAAAAATTCACTTGAGAAAGACTCCTGATTTTGTTGTTGTTATGATTTCACATTTCGAGAATAAAAAAGAAAAGATACAGAAATTAACCTTCCTTATTCAACCAGCCCTTTTGTGGCTAATGCTTGGTGTTGTCAGTGCCAATGGATCAAAAATATTGAGGGCCGTTCAATTTATTCTCCCAGGGTAGAATGCTAAGAAATCAGTCACTAAACCTATATCACAGAACTGCTCAGAGAATGAGATAGAAAAGCATTTTGAGACAGGAATAAAGACACAGGCCTACTAGAGAACAGACTTGAGGATATGGGGAGGGGGAAGGGTGAGCTGTGACAAAGCGAGAGAGAGGCATGGACATATATACACTACCAAACGTAAGGTAGATAGCTAGTGGGAAGCAGCCGCATAGCACAGGGAGATCAGCTCAGTGCTTTGTGACCGCCTGGAGGGGTGGGATAGGGAGGGTGGGAGGGAGGGAGACGCAAGAGGGAAGAGATATGGGAACATATGTATATGTATATCTGATTCACTTTGTTATAAAGCAGAAACTAACACACCATTGTAAAGCAATTATACCCCAATAAAGATGTGAAAAAAAAGAAAGCGTTTTGAGAGAGCGAGGGCTTTCAATGGCTCTATAAACATAAAATAAAATATTTTCAGTTACCGGTTACTGGAAATGTATGAGATGGTCCTCTTATTGCTACTCTAGATCTTAAGCCTCTTGAGAATAGGCATGAGATAATCAGACAATCAATAGGCTATAGGGTCCAGGAGATACACTAGGCACCGTGAAGATTCTTTCTTTTTTTTTTTTTCTCCTGCAAAAATATTTATGGAGCTCGTATTATCTTCTAGGTCCTTTGGAAAGTGCAACCAACGCAGCAGTAAACACATCTTAAGATTCTTCATGGTGTTTACATTCTAGCAGAAAGAACTGATAAAACATGAAGAGTTGTTTTTTTTTTTTTTTCCTAAGCCTCAAATTGCTTACAAGCTGGATTGGATTGAAAAGAAACACATTTGAAAGAGCAAAGGCGAGATAGTATATCATAAAAAGGGCATATGTTTGAACACTTCAGAACTTCTGAAGAATAGAAATCCATGAGCTATGGAAGACTTTGAAAGGAGATCCAGTATTTTTGGCCTTGAAAGATGAATGAGGTTGAGAAGGGAAGAGGGAAGGGGTTCTTGACAGGAGGAGCATCAGTCGGCAGGGATGAGAATAAAGGGGTCTGCATCCTCTTTATATTCAGCGGATCTAGTTGGGGGCCAAGGACTGGATGGGCATCCTACAGGGAGGCACCCTTTCCTGTTCCTCCTTTAAGCTCTTATTGTTGACAGAATGAGGGAAAGGCTGGCTTACAGCACATGTTAGCATTGGTAATATTCCTGCAGGATGACACACCAAGGGGGTGCCTTTACCCATATTTGAAATCAATGCCTTGTTGACAGAACTTTTTCTTGGAGCTGGAATGCAGGAAGACCCATGGGTCTCATGTTGCTCTCCCCTGGAAAAGCTGGTAAGAAACCAGGGTTGGACTTGTAACTCACAGGAGCCTGGCATAGGGCACCAGGAATTTGGTGTGGCTCACTCAGGAAACCAATTGATTGGGACTCAGATAAACCAAACATAAAATGCAAATCCCTATGCTCTTCTGAGGTTGTCTATTTCAGGACTAAATTTAAAGGTTTAAAGGGATTTTTCCCCTTGGGGAAAAGTTAAGTGGAGAGGAAGCTATGTAAAGGAAAAGAAGTCAGTTCTTCATTTTTTTTCGGAGGGCATTCACAAGGTAAAAAGAATTGTGGATCCAAATTGAAACAGAGAAACACGATTAGTTTAGAGAAAGTCAGTCAAATCCTTTGTTTGCTGTTATGGAAACAAAACAACTGCTGAATTGAATGATCCTAATGTTATATTTTTTCTTTTTCAGCTGTTCTTAGAAACTTGTGGAGACATAGCAGAAGTTTACACAGTCTTACATTAATTCCATAACCTGTGTAAAAAATTAACTGCCTCAGAGATAGACCTAACATTCTAAAAGGAAATGCATGGAGTCTGCACAAACAACCACAGAAAAATAAACGTTACATTCAAAAAATCAAGAAAAGCATTTGAAGAATAAAATTATGAATTTAATAAACTGCACAGTGGCTTCTTGAAGGACAAGCATGTGTCTTCCAAAGAGGTCTGGTGAGTCTTTGCAATACAGCATGAACTAATGTGCTTGTTATACTTTGACATAAAATCCAATATATAGAGAGAAGCAGCTAGGAGGACATGTTTATTTAAAATAAGTGAGGAAAGAGATTGAATAAATAAATAAGTGGGAGAGAATGCACAAATCTTCTGTAAAGAAGAAATCCAAATACTGTAAGTAGATACCCGCTCTCTAGGAGATAAAGCTTAATTCCCCTCCTTCTCAAGTGGATGTTGGATGTAATGACATGCTTCCAAAGAATAGAGTATGGGAAGGAAAAAATAGTAACTTTACAGAGGAGAAACCTGGCAGATCCCATCTTCACAGAGTGAGCAAGGTGTATATCAGCAGTAATAAATCATGTTGATGTCCGCAGAGCCTCTTATATGATGCAATGAGAAGGGTACTTGAACTCTGTGGTATTCTTTCCAAAAATCCACAACCCCAGTCTGGTCATGAGAAAACATGAGACAAACTGAGGAATGTTCTGCAACATACATATTCCTCAAAATGGTCAAGGTCATGGGAAACAAGGAAAGACTGAGTGGGTGTCACCAACCAGAAGATTGTGGAGGTGTGACTAAATACACAATGGTATCCTGGATTGAATTCTGGAACGGAAAAAAGGACAGTATTGGAGAAACTGGTGAAATCCAAATGAAGTGTGGAGTTTAGTTAATAGTAATGTACGAATGTTGATTTCTTAGTTTTGGCAAGTATATCATGGTCATGTAAGATGTTAACACTGGGAGAAGCTAGGTGAAAGGTATATAGGAACTCTCTATTATCTTTGCAACTTCTCCGTAAATCTAAAATTATTCCAAATGATTACTGCTCTTTCTTTTCTCTCCTGTCTATTCTCCATCCTAGATTCCATGAGTGTAGGACTTGTACCTTTATCTAATTTCTCTGTCTCATGAAAGGCAAAGCTGTTCTTTGCTAAGTAGAAGCAGACAATAAAAAATTCTCCCTCATTTAAAGCTCTTTGTTTTTTTATCTTTTTGGCTTTTTCTTTGGTGCCATGAGGTCCCAGTATATTTATAAAACTCTCGAGTTATCTTTACTCATAAAGTCATGAGAAAGTAAATTTTTAAAAAATCTGAAAATGTTAATACCCCTAAAGATTAGGTTCAAAAGACTGTAAATAGCTAGATTATCAAGTAAAGATATATTTCAAGTGAAACACCAACTGTATTTTTAAATGCCACCAATCCTTGAAGTTCTGTTATGAAACCTCACATCCTGAGCACAATATTTCAGAATATCCAAGCGAAGGACAAAGGATCAAAGATATACTTTCTTCTTATTTAAGGGTCTTCTTTCATTTTATTGCAGGGCCCTGGGGTAACCTCTCAGCTTCACCCAGTGTTCACCAATCACTTGCTAATAACTGGAGCTGAAAGAGAGCCCTGCCCTAATGCCATTATGTTCAAGAGCCATGATTGATTGTGTTATAGTATGTTTTTGAAACCTAATTACTGTCTGAGTGAGTATCTGAACTCATTAATCTTTAGTCCTGTAAATAAGTAAAATTGACTAAATAACTGGATTTCTCTAATGATGGTTTAGGTTATATTTGGACCTACTGCCTTGCCCTACCCTCTTCGGGGCAGCAAATTATTTTGCTTAATGGTAATTGCTCCCCAGTTTTGAAATCAATTTGTAAAAGTCGGCTTATAAAACAATTTTCTATGTTGCCCTGTGATTGCTTGGTCCCTACTCTGTCTTTGTGGTATAATGAGCACATCCCGTGATGTGTTCACAAGCCACTGTATTTGCTGATGACCCTCCTTTGTGAGGAGGGTCACATCGCTTAATGAGATAAGAGGCTGTGTGTGTGTGTGTGTGTGTGTGTGTGTGTGTGTGTGTGTGTGGTGTGAGAGGGAGGGATGGGTTGGAAGAATGGCTTTCTTTTTCCTTACTAACTCTACCTTGGTTTTTTTCCTCCCCACCAAAAGAGAAGAGAATTTCATATAGCATGGCCTGTTTCATATACTCCAAATAAGGTAGTAATCAGTAAAGGCGATTTCCTTCTCTTTTCTCTACTATCCAACTCCAGCATAACTGTGGTGTGGCATTTCACTGTACTTTCTTCTTTCTCTGATTTTTTTTCATGCTTTACTTGTTGTTACCATTTTATCATACTTTAGACCTGTTCCCCAGAGAGTATCTCTATGAGGGAGAGGATTAGGCAATGTTCACATGTACTCTGGGACTTCCGTTTCCAGTCAAGATAGAGTAACATAGACTGGATATGGTCTCCCTCTGAAATAATTAAAAATCAACACATTGGACATCAGGCATCAAAGGACAGAGATCCCTGAGAGATGAGAGAAACTTAATTGAGCCCTACAATTGCTACAGCTTATAGTCTTGAGAAAGTTTACAGGCTGTGGCTCAAGGAGAGAGGACTCCCTGAATGAATATTCAATTGAGTACTAATCAGGACATGTGAATGAAGAAATTACCCTGGAAGAAGAAAGAATCACTCAGAAGTATTAGAGAGAACAGGACCTGACATTCATACAAGGCAAAGAATAGTGATTGTTTCCACCAGTCAAATTGGAAAACTTCACAATTCTTTGGTCATTGGGTAGAATTTTAGAAGGTTTTTGCTAGAGTAATGAGAAACAAATAGCCCTAGACCTAAGGCTACCTAGCAAAGCTGAAAAGCAAGTCAACCATAGACCAAATTTTCCAAATAACTTAATATCTCAGGACAAAGTTCAAAAATATTTATGGGAATTCAAGAATATCCAACATCCAACAAAATAAAATTCACAATGCTTAGCATCCAATTAAAAATTACCAGGCATGCAAAGAAACAGGAATATATAACCGATCTGGGTTGAAAATCAATTAATCAAAATCAACCTAGAGCTGACAATAGTAGTAGAATTAGCAGACAGGACATTAAAGACAGTTATTATAACTATATTTCATATGTTCAAGAAGCTAGAAAAAAGATTGAACAAGTTAACTGGAGACATGGAAGATGTAAAAAAAAAAAAACCCTAAATCAAACTTTTAAAGATGAAAACCACAATATAATGCCTGAGATAAAAACACATTTGATGGGATTAACAGCACATTAGATATTACAAAAGAAAAAATTAGTGAACTTGAAGACATAGCAATAGAAACTATCCCAAAGGAAACACAGAGAAATAAAGCTCAAGAAAAAATGAAAAGAGCATCAGTGAACTCTGGGACAACTGCAATCAGCCTAGCATGCATATTATTGGAGGTCTTGAAAGGGAAGAGGAATGAGACATAAAAATACTTGAAGTGGGACTTCCCTGGTGGAGCAGTGGTTAAGAATCCACCTGCCAATTCAGGGGACACGGGTTCAAGCACTTGTCTGAGAAGATCCCACATGCCGCGGAGCAGCTAAGCCTGTGCAGCACAACTACTGAGCCTGCGCTCCAGAGCCCTCGAACCACAACTACTGAGCCCACGTGCCTAGAGCCCATGCTCCGCAGCAAGAGAAGCCACCGCAATGAGAAGCACGCGCACCGCAACCAAGAGTAGCCCCCTGCTCGCTGCAACTAGAGGAAGCCTGCACGCAGCAATGAAGACCCAACGCAGCCAAAAAAAAAAAAAACCTTGAAGAAATAATGGCTAAAATGTTTCCAAATTTGATGAATGCTGTGAATTCACAGATCCAAGAAATTAAATGAACTCCAATCATAAGAAACATAAAGAAAACCACACCAAACATATTGTAATCAAATTGCTCAAAGCTAGCAATAGATAAGATCTTAAAAACAGAAAAAAAGACACACAGAGGAACAAAGATCAAGATGATGGCTTATTTCTCATTAGACACAATGGAAGAGAGAAGACAGTGGAGCAATGTCTTTAAAATTGTAAAATAACAAAAGCAAAAATTGCATAACCAGTGACAATAGCTTTCAAAATGAAGATAAAATAAAGACTTTTTCAGAAATACAAAAACTGGAAAAAATGCATCATCAGGAGAACTGTATTACAAGAAATGTTAAAGAAAATCATTTAAGCAGAGAGATGATATCAGGCAGGAATATAGATCTATACAAGATAATGAAAAACATTAGAAACATTAGCTACATAGGTAAATATGTAAGGTTCTTTTTTCTTATTAGCTAAATCTCTTTAAAAGACAATGGACTGTTTTAAAAATAATACAGTATAACACCGTATACCGTATAACATACCTACCAGTAAAACATACGACAAAGGCCAGGAGAGGAGAAATGGAAGTATATGCATTGTGAATCCATTCATAAATTAACATTTACTGTTTATAAGGGTGAAAAACTGTTTATTTAGCATCTATTATGTATTAGGCACTATTCTAGTGGTTACAGATACTATGGATAACAGAAAAGATCCCTGATTTCATGGATTGTACATTTCAGTGAGTTGGCAGTTAACAGACAAGTACACAAATAAACAGGAGAATTATAGACGGTTGTAGGTGCCATACAGGAAATAAATAGGATGCTATAATAGAGGATAACAAGGTATAAGGAATGAGTTAGAGTGATCAAGAAGGTTTTGAAATGACAAGGGGACATTCGTCCTGAGATCGGGGAGATGAGAAGCCAGCCAGTTGAGAATCAAGGAAGAGGATTCCAGGTTGAGTTAACTTCCAGGCAAAGGCCCTGAAGGTGGGTAAGAACTCAGCCATTTCTTGAAACTGTCCAAGGGCCAGTGTGACTGAAATATAGTGAGAGAGGGATAGAGAGGTGTGAGATGATGCTGGGGCAGAGGTCAGATCACGCAGGGTCTTGAAGCCGTGGTCAAGGTCAGGGATTTGGGCTTGATTCTAAGCACAGTGGGAAAATGTTGAAGAGTTTCAGCGAGGGAGTAGGATGTATGGTTTCCTTTAAACAACAAGGCAATTTTGTTATAGTATGAAGAATGGAAGGTAAGGGGCAAGAATAGAAACAAGGAGGCTAGTCACGAGCCTATTTCTGTGGTTGAGGGAAGAGGTGATGGTGGTATGAATAGAGACAATGGCAGTAACAAGAGAAGTAATTAGATTAGATATACATTTTGGAAGAAGAGAAAGCCTTGATGATTGAATATGGAGGCCAGGGAAAGGGAGAATCTAGTAAGTAGTGGATCTGGGATATGACCCAGATCTGTCTGAGTCCCAAATTTTTTTTGTTTGTTTTCAGTGCTGCCATTAATATGTTGAACACCTGTTATGAATGGTGTATCTCATCAGTCATGAAAATATCAAAAAGCATAAAGCCATAGTCTCTGCCATTAAGGACAAAGATAACTGACAATAAAAGAAACATGTGCTAGGACCTAAATGACACCAACAAGTCCAACGGAAGAGAAAGAGGATGGATCAAAGAATGCAGACTCAGAGGAGATTGCTTTCACAGGGAAGGAGAGAGCATTGTGTGAGGGTGAGTGACCTGGGCAAAGACCTGGAGTTGGGAATTTACACAGAGTTTTCAGGGAACGATAGCTACACTATGATGGCTTAGTAGTAAAACAAAAAACCCTGAAAGAGAACTGGCTTTGAATAGGTAGCTGTAGTTCTGGAGTTGGACAGCTCAGAATGATTGAATGGTAGTGCAAAACCTTTAAATGGCAACCTTCAGATAGATCAATTTATCATCATCGCAGAGCTATTGATTAAGATTGGAAAATTGATGTCATACATTACATGCACATAACAATCACTTTAAGTAAAAGTTAGGAATAGCAGTGTTTCATTGCTAAGCATGTAGGCACAGCCTGAGACAAATGGTGAAAGCAGAATTTGAAAGGGAGAATCGAGTAAGTAGTGGATCTGGGATTTAACCCAGATCTGTCTGAGGTTTGTTTGAGGTTTTTCTACCTCTTCATATAAATGAAAAGTAATTTCTTTACCCCTTCTCTTTCCTTGAGCTTCTTCTTTAAATAAGAATATACTAGTGTTTTTCCTAGTACTGTGGTGGTCACCTGTGAGCTGTGATAGTTGCAACTTCCTTGAGCATTATCAGGATGTATAGGTGTAAATGGCAGTAGCCCTACCCATTGAGAGTATTCTGAAATCTCTACCAGACTCCGGAGGCGCCAAAGATTAACCCAATAGATTGGTCCTATGGAAAGCAGCCTCAACTTTGCCAGTCTTATGGAGTCAAGGAGAGAATCCTCAGAGAAATGATCCACTGGAATTCTTTGGTTTGGTTCTGTAACCAAAAGGTGGCCATTGCCAATCTTGGGCCCCAACTTGAGGACTGGAAGTCTGAAATTCCCAATTTACTAGCTCAATGGCAAATTACTTCCAACTGAGCCTTCTGCAGTGAAACCCTTACTTATTTCCATGTGTTTCCAGCTGTGCAGTAAGAAGAAATTAATCAGTTCTGAAAAAATAACACTAGAATCAAGTCTTCTTTCTTTCTTTTTTCCAGATCAAACTCCAAACTCTTTTCAAACAAGGAATAGTTGGCATCAATGATCTTCCTTTTCATCTCTGCTTGCATCCCACTTCCAGTAGTTTGAACTTATTTAGGTTCTAAATACTTCTTTTAACCTATAAATTATTGGGCAAGTGTGTTATTCATCATATTCTGGCTTTGTAACACACACACACACACACACACACACACACACACACACACTTCACAATTCCTAGACAACATGCTCAGTTTAATCAAATGATTCCTATTCTATCAAAGTATTTATTTGGAAAGTTTATAGTTTGAGAATTAATTATATTTTTAAAAACTTTATGACTGGCTTGATGATAGCAGTTGAAGGTAATGAGATAGCATTTTAACTCTCAAAAATAAACAATAATATTAGCTCTATAGTACAGCCAAAATATTAGGGCAAATGAATAAAAGAATGTATTTCCACAGGTTGGTGGTTCTGTATACAAACCTCTCACTTCCACACAGGGAATACATTTAAATTTCTATCTTTCCAGAGGCAATAAAGCAAATTTCTGATATTTGATTCATATCACCTTTCAGGCTGCAGTTTCAAGGGAGGTCAGTGTTCATCTAACCCATTATATAAGTCAGGCTGCTTCTCTTTGGGAGATGGTTGGTTCACTGGTAATTGCTAATCCCTCTTCTAAGAGCTGGGTGTGTTCAAAAATGAGGAGGAAGAAATTTGGACACTGGTGGGGACCCACTCTTCAATACCAACCCTCTTCTTGAGTGACATTCATCTGCTCCAGCCCTTGGTGATGCCTTGGGTTTTTTCACCTCTGCATATTTGCTGACCCAAGTTTACTATTTAGGACCTTCTGTTCCTCTCAATCTACTTCCATTGCTTCCAACCAGCTTTCCAGGCCCAGTGAAAATCTCACAGCTTTTGCAGGGCCCCCTGACCACACCAGCCTGACCTGGTGGCTTTCTCTCTGAGGTCTCTATTTGGGCTTTTTGCTGTTTTGGGTTGTTTATGTCCTTCTCATGTCTGTCTATCCAGTCTCCCAACTAAATATAGATAGATGAATAGTAAAGATGTTAAAGCAGGTGATCATCTACTGCAGACTTCTCAGTTTTCAAACTTTTGATCCAGTGCTCTTTTGACTGAGTCCTACTACTCCTTATTAATTTTACCACGCCCATTAACTCTCGAGGGCAGTGATTTATACATTTATTGAGTCATTTATGCATCACTAAGTAAATAGTCATTGAGCGTCCGCTGGATGCCAGGCTCCATCCTAGACACTTGGAGATATAGCAGTGACCTTAAGAGAGTGACCTTGACCACTGTCTCAAAGAGCATACATTTTTGTGGAGGACAGAGAAATAAACAATAAGTAAGCAAACAGAATAGTTTTAGAGAATCAGTGCAATATATAAAACTGAAGAGGATAAGTAGGGCAGTAGGGTAGAGAGGGATGGTGAGAGGAGAATGCTACTAGGGCCGTCAAGCAGAGGAGATGGCATTTGCGTTGAGATTGGAATGGTGAGTTGGCGGCAGTCTTGGGGATGGGTTCTGGGAGAAGAATGTTCCACTCAGAATGAAGAGTAAATGCCAAGGACCTAGGTCAGAAAAGAGCTTGGTGTTTTTGAGAAGAAAAATATCAGTGTGGCTGGAGGGGAGTCAGAAAGAGGAAGTGGGGCAAAAGTGGTGAGAGATGTCGAGGTAGGCTGGTCCCAGAACATGCATGACCTTGGTAAACCAAGTGAAGAGTTTGCAAGTCATTGTCATCAGAAGCAGGAAGCTCAGGAAGGCTTGATGTAGGAAGTGACATTACATGAGACATGTTTGAAACTGATGACTCGGGGAGGGTTTTTTTCTTTACTTTCTTTTCTTTTCTTTGTCTTGCTTTTCCTTTTGCTTTTATTTTGAGGGGTATACCATAAATAAAGTTCATATATAGTAACTAACTGTCCAGCTGCATGAACTTCTACATATGTATATACCTGTGGAACTACACCCATAGTAAGTTACAGAACAATCCCAACACACCCCAAGGGCTCACTCATGCCCTGTCCAGCCATTACCTCCACCGCTATTATGATAACTTCTATCACTTCTAGTTTTGCCTATTTTTGAACAAAATATAAGTGAAATCACATAGTATGCACTCTTTTTTTTTTTTTGGTCTGGAAAATATTTCTATGTGACATTCTATGGAACGAATATCTCACAATTTATCTTACAAATGATGGACTTTTGGGATGGGGTGATTCTGAATAAAGCTGCTATGAACATACTTGTACAAGCCTTTTGGTAGACATATATGCTTATTTAGGTTGGATATATACCCGGGAGTAGAATTGCTCCATCTTAGGATTTATATATTTAGTAGATAACCATCAAACTGTTTTCCAAAGTGGTTGTACCAATTTACGTTCCCACTTAAAATACATGAGAATTCTAATTCTTCCCATTCTTACAAACACTTGGTATTATCAGTCCTTTTAATTCTGTTTTGGTCGGAGTATAGTGGGGGAGGTCTCATTGTGGCTTCTTGCAGGGGAGTGGAAGGGGTTGTTTCTTGTAGGTGTTTATGATTGTGTTGTTGATTATACAGTTTGGTTTTAAAACTTCGATTTTCAGGCTTCCTGGCTTTCATTCCCTTTTCCCAACACCACATTATTATTTTTTTTTCCCCTTGTAATACCCCCAAAGAGCAACATAAAAGTCAAGCAGGCTGATATGACATCATCATTGTCTTTCAGGAATGTGAAATTTCATTTTTTATAGAGTGACCCTATTCCAAGATAGAAGGGAAAATAGAAAACAGGGCTTAGAACTTGAAAGAGAAAATTTGGGTCAGGCTCCGGCTTAATGCAGTTTCCATTCTTGGAGCCAAAAGACCTTCTAGTCAATGCACAAAGGGAGTCACTGGGGTGGGGATTGTTGGTTTCATTTCATGCTCATTGTATCACTGCATCGGGGTATCTAGGATTTTGCCCTCATGAAGAAATTAAGGGCGTTATGCTTCATTTCCTGTTTTGGAAAACAGAGTCTCTGGCTTAAAAAGGCTACTTGCATATTGTTTTAAAAAATTGGGTTGATAGTTCATCATATCATAATTAAACTAATTCAAATACTGTTATTTTCCAACAGCTTTAATGAGGTCTTCCACTTGGCGGAGAACTATGAGACCCCAAAATATTGCCATTTGTTAAAAGATGGAGAAACTCTGATGACAAATGACTCTATTCAGCTGCATTTCGGTTAATAAGATTTATGCATTAATCTAGTTATACTTTGTTCCCTCGAGTTTGGCAAACTTCTGAAGTTTTCCGATTTTCTACTGTGTCTCCTGCTCCCCAACCCCATCTCCTCCATAGAGAATTCCTGGCGTCTGAGTTAAAATAGGTGGAAATATTCTCTGTTTCCAGCCGAGGCTCCCCAGCTTGGTTGGAATGCTCGTCTGGTTGTAATAGAGCATGCTTTTCGGCCAGCAACTCTTAAAATAGCTCCTCGGCTTATGAAGCAGAAAATAGAAGTTTGGGCAGCCCAGTGTCAGCTTACAGGATGTTGCTGGCTGCTTGCTTTGGGGGGCAGTGTTGCTCTAGCTTGAGAACTCAGAGAAAGCCTCTGGTGAGTGATGGCTCTCCTTTGCGCAATTTTGTATCTGCACTTCTTGTCAAGTAATCATTACAAATGTTTCGTGGAGAAAGGAGTTGGCTCCGAGCAGAGGTCTGCCTCTTGGAAGAAGTGAGGCCCTGAAGGGTGGGCACTGGTCTGTCTGCGGTAAAATTTTCCCCTTTGACAGTGTAATTAAGTGGTAATTAACCAAATGAGTGTAAATGTTGAAGGCTGAGATAAATATCTGCATTTCCTTAATCTATTTTTCCCCTCTAAAATTTGATAAAGGAAATTTGGATTTAATGGAGGATATATGTCAATTTTTTTTTTTTTTTAAGATTACAAATCTGTTTAGAAGGAACTCAGGTCCACGGGTTTGGAGTTCTACAGGAAAAGTTAGCAGCGTATAAAGATAGAGGAGGTACCATAAAATGTGGATGCGCTATTGCAATAATTATGTTAAGAAGGCTTAGTGGAGCTACCTTTTGGAAACATCTGGTTTATTTCTGCTCTTTCCATATCCTGCAGATGTTGCTGAACCCATGAAATGTACTAACAGGAGAATACATTAGCTCACGAAGTCATTCCAATGAATAAAGCAAAGAATGGCCTCTTAACTTTCTAAAAAATCTAGTTAGGAAAGAATTCTGCTTTCAGAGCAGGCAGAGATTAGGCCAATAATTGAGAGGGGCCCAGGGCCTTCTAAAAGTGTCAATAGTGATCTGTTCTTGCCAAAGGGGAAAAGAGATGCTTTGTGGAGGGGCGGCCAGAGTAATAAATGGGAATCTTTGTAATTCAAGTACTTTCTCATTACCTTCCTTGGTTAGTGATTAAAAATAGGGCTGAGGATGGGGCAAGGGAAGCCCACTCCTTCTGCGATTGGTCTTAGAGCTAAAGGTTCCTGAGTCCATCTGGAGTTCAGCTCTTCTGCCTCACCTCCTGGCCTCTGGAGCCCCAAGTGAGACTCAGAGGCAGGTAGACGGCTCGTGTGGCCAAGGCAGACGCTGTGGGAAGGATGCATAATTGAGGTACCATCTGTGGCATGGGGCTGATGACAGCTGCACGATGCCCTGACACTGCTGTGTCAACACCCTCGGCAGGCAGGAAAAGACAGGGGCAGGCGCATGTATGCTAAGGCTTTGGGAGAGCAGACACAGGCATCCCTGAGGGGGAGGGCCTGAGGAGTTTGAGTTTATTAAATAGGAGTTGGTTGCCTATGAGATTAACACCCTGAAATAAATGCAAAGTTAAGAAATATTTTGGCCTCCAGCCCACTTGGCAGGAGGATTAGGAACTTGGAGTGGTCAGAAGGACAAAGCCTTAAAGGGCCAATGTCACATTTAGTTTCTGGCCAGCTGTGATCTCTAAATTTCCCTATCATTTACATCATTCCTTTGGGTTATAGCGTCATGTGATGTGTTCCACAGACCCCTATTAAAATGTGTAACAGATGTTTTTCTGGCCACCGGCCTGGCAGACGAGAAGGATGCACTCATATAAACCTATCTATGAGAAACTAGTATTTCTCTGGTTCAGCTCTGAATCGTTGAACTGCCGTTACTGACATCCAGCCCTATTTGCCTCCTTCCCTGTGGGGCAAAGTGGATGAATCTCTGGGATGTCTCAGAAAAGACTTTCTTGCACGTTCTTCTAGGGTTTCTGGCTTCCTTCAGGTCACTGAGGAGGGGTCTCTACTGCTTGAGCCAAAGCCCTCCACTTCTTCAACAATTTCATGTATGTTTCCACCAGGCACTAGCTCCTGGCTGACTAGTTATCCCTTTCCCTAGGTCAGGAGAAATCTCTTATGAAAATCATGTAAGCTCTGTCTCCTCCTCGGAGAATGATTTTAAATTCCCCCTAACCTTTCGCCCCACCAGGGTTACACCTTCCTTCTCCTTCTCTTTTGCAACTGGCAAATTTCTGCTTTTGATCCTTCAGCTGTTATTTCCCTATACTCAATTGACAGATTAAACCCAATATGACCAGTTTTTAAACCTCTTTGGGAACTTTTGACACTAATGTAAATGTGTAACTTCAGGAAAGAGGTTTAGCATCGTTGTCATTACCATCATAATAATTTTTAACGTTTATACCACCTTTTAGAGTGAATGACATGTTTTCCCGTCTATTATTTCTGCCGATCCTTAAAGCAATACTGATATAAGCAAGACAGAAATTACGATGCTGAGGTTACAGGTGAAGAAATCAATGCTCACAGAAAGTAAAGCTGTTCATTCAAAGTCATGTGGCCAGTTCAGCTGGGATTCAACCCATTTCAGATTCCAAGCTCAATGATTTCCTGCACATAGAGAGCCCTTATTAATACTTTAACATGGTAGGAACTTAAAAGCGTAGTCCACAGGATGGGAATGTTTTTGTAGGGCAGTGTAAGGATACCAAGAGTTCGAGAAAGTAGGGGATCCAGACAGAAACAGAGATATGGAATCTAGAACTACTTTTCCCTAAAATGTGTACTGCAAGATTTCAATAGGTATATTGTCAGCTAAAGAGTTCCATAACCAGAGAGGCTTGATACATATTAAATTAAACAATGTCATGAAAATTTTCTGATTACAGCATTCCCAGAGGCTTTGACACACATTACGAATTGCCAAGGCAGGGATCAGACATGCCATGAGCATTTGCAAACATGTTTGATACAGGGCCCTTCTTGACTAAACCATCTCATGACAACACCCTTGGGAGAATGCTGGTCAAAAACACCATCATTTACTGCCTCAGATGAAGGTAAGTCGGTCAAAGAGGGGAAGGGTGAGAAGTGTTCAGATGTCAGGGAAAGATCTAGAAGTCAGGTTTATTCTGTTATCTAATTACTGAATCAAAAATTTGATCATTCAGTTTAGTTGATTTTATGTTAAGGTCCTAGAAAGGGTAAAACTAGTATGTCAATATTCCAGCTGTGAGATTTTATTGGAAGAGGAACTGGCAAGACTAAGGGGGAGGGGGGCAATTGGGTGAGAAGACCACGCAGGAAGAGGATGGAGAGCAGGTTCTCGTCTCGAATGTCTCTAAATAGTCTTGGCCTTGTGACTTTGGTCAAGTCACTACACCATCTGGACTCTGGTTCCCTCTACTATGAAACAAGCAGAATAGATTAAATGGTTTCTTTTCAAGGTTTAATAATTCTATGAATAAACGTTATATGTTAAAGAGGGAGATAGTGGCTGTCTAAGGTGAAGATGAACTGGAGAGTTAATTTCCTGAGGAATCTTAATTTCTATAGATGCTAGTTTAGCATTGCCAGAGGGGAAAGGTGAGAGGCCAAGTGGGATCAGAAGCAATTTGCCTTGCGGACACCAGCAGACAAAGGGTCCGCCATGTTACCCCTACTATTAAAGACAAATGACCCCAGAATTCCAATCTGAAAGCCAGAGAAGAATCATTAGATAGCTAGCCTTGAATGGAAAACAGAGAATACCTTACCAGCCAGACAGCAGGCTTTGGAGAAAAGAGGAGGAATGAAGGTTAATCAGAAAACCTACTGAGAAGGGAGACAAAATCATCAGAGAGTTGAGGAGTTGGTGGAGGAGTCAAGGAAATGGAGAATAATAATTGAACCAAGTGTAGGGGGAGCTCTTACAAATGGGGAGGGAGAGAAACTGGGGTTGGGAGGATGGAAGAAACATAAAAATACCTGAATGTTTGTGGCTTCCTGTGAACAGATCTTGACACCCATGACACAGGAGGAAGCTGATATCATATGCTTCTCTACTCAAGACCCAAAAAGTATAAAAATTGAATTCCACACTGTTTCTTTCAAAGAGGCTCTGGTCAGGGGCATGAGAAATACTGGAATAAGAGTTAATAGTCTGAATGAATAAAGAAGATGTGGTATAGATACATACAATGGAATACTACTCAGCCATAGAAAAAGAATGAATTAATGCTTTTTGCAGCAACGTGGATGGACCTAGAGATTATCACACTAAGTGAAGTAAGTCAAACAGAGAAAGACAAATATCATATGATATCGCTTATATGTGGAATCTAAAGAAAAAGATACAAATAAACTTATTTAGCAAACAGAGAGAGACTCACAAGCTAGAAAACAAACTTATAGTTACCAAAGGGGAAAAGGGATGGAGGGATAAATTAGGAGGTTGGCATTAACATATATACACTACTATATATAAAATAAATAACCAATAAGGACCTACTGTATAGCACAGGGAACTATACTCAATATTTTGTAATAGCCTATAAGGGAAAAAAATCTGAAAAGGAATATCTGTCTATCTACAACTGAATCACTGTGCTGTACACCTGAAACTAACATGATATTGTAAATCAACTATACTTCAATAAAAAATTAAAAGCAGCTCATAATCTGAGACCAAAAGTGGTTCTGGCCCAATAGCTCTTGAGTCTTGGAGTATAATGATGGGTATGAATTTGTTGTCTATCCACCATTGACCCGCTGAGTGATCTGAAAGTCATTTCTTCTCTCCAAGAGGTTTGAACTCACTGGGAAGCAGAGAACAGAGGAAAAGAAAAATTGGATGTGAAGGCCAATATTTTCAGGAGGACAAGGTTAAAGCCTACATCCCTTAAAATCGGAAGTACTGAGCCTCCTGGAAATTGCGACTGCTTAACTTCTCTGTTCTACAGATGGCCGTCATCCCCATGCTGATAGGACACAGAAAGCAAGGCAACACAAAGTTGCCTTAATGATAGGTCTTTGTGGTGACTGGATCCAGGAAGAGAAGGAAATGAGACGTAGTTTACAGCAACATCACAGTGTTGGGCCAGACCCTGCCTGGGCATCTGTGCCTGTGTCGGGAAGCATGGGGCCTCAGCCATGATCCAGCAGGTCAGTCCAGTGCAGAGCTGTTCTTTGTTCTGCTCTTCTCTAATCTCACTAAACTCTGCAGCAAGTATGAAATGAAAAGTTTGAAATGAAACAAGTATTATGTGGACACATGTTAGAAGCCTCCTGAGATATATTCCTTGGTTTTAGAAGCTCTAGGATTCTCTGACCCTTGGGAATTTTCTGCAGCAGCAGTGTCTACATTGGGCAGCACAAAATATGACCACACAGTGTAGGAAAAGCGTCCTAATAGAGGGAAAATAAATGAAGAAAAAGCCCATGTGTCCTCTGCTATAGTCACTCATCACAAACAGAAAGGTCCTTCTGTGAGCCTGGCACCAAGCTGAACCAAAATGGCCAGACATGGCCGTGTCTTTCTTTGAAGGGTTAACAAGGGGGGATACTCTTATTTAGATAGGGAACAGCACTTTCTTGGGAAGTCCCTTGGCCAATAATACACTTGATTTGACTTGTGTAGAAGTCATCTCATCGCAGCCTGTTTCTAAGTCATGCCAAAAGTAAGCTGAAAAGTGAACATGTCAGCTAGTCAAGCAGACTTTTCTAACTCTCTGGGTCCTTAGCAACATGCACGGCAAACTTCTGTTTAGCCAGTTAGCACATCTGTCTTGGAGGAAATAATGGTGTCTTGCCACCATAGATGTTTGAGTAAATGGGTAGGAACAACCATAGATGTGAGTAAATGGGTAGGAACAACCCATCCAAACTCATCTCACATGAGCTGTCTGGAAGGTCAGGCCCGTCTTGCCCTTGAATTGCAAAGCTATCTTTGGTCAAAGACTGGCTTTTCGTTCCTAACTCTCGTGTGTTCAGTGGCTCAAGAAATATATGCCGATGCAAAAGAGAGCAATGCCAGGCAATTCAGATCTCCTTTTCCTGGTCAAGGAGCAGCAACGACATTGACTTTCTTCTCTATAGAGCCTTACTCCTCACCAGCTATGAATAATTTTTCCCCCCTACCCACGACAGTCTCTTCCCCTTGCTCCCTCTCAGACTAGCCTCTCAAGGACAGAATCCATATCCTGTTGCCTTGTTCTCCCATGACTGCCTGGGTACTGTGCACATAGGAGGTGATTTATAGATATGGACTGAGTGAATGAACTGAGTGAATGAACCACTGTGTGGTTCTTTTAAGAAACCACATAGACTTTTCCATGCTGAGCCAGACCAGCCTGCTCCAGGTTCTTTGCTCTTCTTCTTTAGATCACTTTAGTTTCCTCTTTTTATCTGTCACCGCCTTCTCTGCCCCTTGAGGTTCTTCTTCATGCAAGTTAGACTAAGGAGACACAGTGTTCCAGCTCCTCTCTTTCTTTTTGCTCTTGCTATAGACTGAATGTGTCCCCTCAGAATTCATATGCTGAAAACTAATCCCTAATGTCATGTTATTTGGAGGTTGGGACTTTGGGAGGTGATTAGGTCATGAGAGCAGAGCCCTCATGAATGAGATTAATACCCTTATAAAAAGAGACCCCAGATGTATATATGTGTATATATATATTTATTTATATACACAATGAACTATTACTCAGCCATAAAAAAGAATGAAATAATGCCATTTGCAGCAACATGGATGGACCTAGAGATTATCTTACTAAGTGAAGGAAGTCAGAGAAAGACAAATATCATAAGATATCACTTGTATGTGGAATTTTAAAAAAAAGATACAAATGAACTTATTTACGAAACAGAAACAGACTTGCAGACAAAGAAAACAAATTTATGGTTACCAAAGGAGAAAGGGGTCAAGGAGGGATAACTAGATATCTATATTCTATTTATGTGTCTATCATCTATCTATCTATCTATCTATCTATCATCTATCTATCTATCATCTATCTATCATCTATCTATAACTGAATCACTTTTCTGTATACCTGAAACATTGTAAATCAACTATACTTTATTAAAAAAATAAATGAAGATGCACACATTAAAAAAAAAAAGAGAGACCCCAGAGAGCTCCCTTGTCCTCTCCACCGTGTGAGGACACAGAAAAAAGGTGATCGTCTATGAACCAAGAAGCTGCCCTCACCAGACACCCATTCTGCTGGTGCCTTGATCTTGAACTCCCCAGACTCCAGAAGAAATATATTTCTGTTGTTTATAAGCCACGTGGTCTATGGTATTCTGTTATAGCAGGTGTAATGAATAAGACAGCTCCTGAAAATAAGCCCTCTCTCCTCATGAGGTTTTCCCTCCTGATGATTGTAGGAAATCACATACAAAAATAACAAACAAAATCATGCCATGTTCTGATAGTCCTGTTTCTGTTCTGTAGCTCTAATGCCTCTGAAGTTGCTGCCTCTGAAGTTGCCAATGAAAGAACTTGCTGTGTTTATTGCTGTAACCTGAATATAACTAACATACCACATGGCCCTGTCTCTGCACAATATAGAGTCAAAGAAAGAGCAGTATGTCAGGGGAAAATAATAGAAAGATGTTTAAATGTTACTACTCTCAAAGAGAAGGGGTTGGCAAACTGTGGCTCCCAGGCCAAATCTGGGGTTTTTTAAAATAGTTTTTTGCTTGTTTGTTTAAATAAAGTTTTATTGAGACATAGCCATATTTGTTTATGTTTTATCTATGTCCACTTTTTGTGGCAAAGTTGAGTTGCTGTGACTGACACTGTGTGGTTCTAAAAGCTGAAAATATTTACTATCTGTCCCTTTCCAGGAAGTTTGTTGACCCCCATCTTAGAAGACGCCAGAGTGGGGAGATCATTCTTAATGTACTGGAAAACATTTTTTTTTTCCTATTTCTGCCACACTTTGTGATCACCATGGAGACAGCAGGTCTCTCAAAGAAGAAAATGATCCTTTTTGTTCTCTCAACTTCCATCAAAAACTCCTTGAAATACAGCCCAGGTAGCTCCTAACTCCTCCATTCTGACTTGTCCTCTTTTAAATCAAATTCTTCTCTCCAGCTAGTAATTCTAATTTTTCCCCCTAAATACAAAAACTCTACCCTGACTCTGCTCATTCCATTTTTCAGTGCTTTCTACTGTTTATCCCAAACAATCGAAGAGAAGGTTCAGGGTTCATGCCACAGGGGTCTTCCTTAGGAGGGTGTGTGAAGCGAAGGCTGATAGGCTGGTCAAAATCATACAATTTGCTCCTGCTACAGAATGAATCATTTTGACGATAGTCACAGTCCTGAGGTGAAACTCACCAACAGCTCAACTTTATGCAGTCCTGGCCTTTTCATCTGAATCTAGAACTCTGCATGGCATCCTCTCTTCCTGCATGTAGCCTTACAGTGATGACTGCCCACTTCCCTCACGTGGGTCTCAGGTGGAAAATCAGACCCTCTCGGGCTTCTTACGAGCACCCATCCATCTCCCAGGGCTTCTGCCCCTTCCAGTCAAAATTCCTCTAGGACATTTCCTTATTCTTCTCACAGCGTTCACATTTGCCATATGTGATATATGTGTGTGTGTGTGTGTGTTTTAGTAATTTATTTTCCTGGTTTTAAAAGTGAATTCTATTCACTGCAGGAAAGTTAAAGTACAAAATTGTATACATAAGAAAAAAAAATCACCTATAAACCCATATGCAGAAATAACCAGTTTGGTTTACATTTGGGTATGTAATTTTATAATTATTATTGTTAGTGTGTATGTGACTCTTAAACACACACACATACGCATATATATACATGTACACACACGTACACACACAGACATATATATAAAATCGTTGAGTCAGATTTTCATTTTGAGTGTATTCTTAGTTTTATGTTTCTTTTCATTTAGTGCTATATCCTGTGTCCTGGCTTTTGGGTTTGTACTACTATAACTTAACTTGTAGTTCAATAATTGCTTCCATGGACTTTTCTAATTAGTTCATAAATTCCTTGAGTGCAGGGATAGTTTCTCCTTTATATTCTTCTCCTCTCCTTACCTCCATTCCCATTCTCGCCACCACCAGTGTCATTTAGGAGTACAGAAGGAGTGTTTGATAAATATTTTCTGAGTGGAATGGACTGAAATGATGTGCACACACCCATAGGAGGAAACCTGAGGGCCTGATCTTCCTCTCTTGTTCTTGCCACACAGGGGAGGTCACAGCTTGAGACGAGCCGCGAATGGTTGTTTGGCTGGCGCGCGCAATACACCTGCTGAGTTATGAGCCTGATGAATCATTTGCCTGGCTGTCTTGTTAGTCATGCTGAACTGAATGCTACTTTTCCAACCAAAGAGGTCCAAACCAGGACTCTTCCTTTGCTTTGGTCTTGGGTGAGTGTTTTCTCTGCAAATAGTCTCCCTCCTTCTTTAAAAAATCTATAATAATGGACTTACAAAAACAGTATTCAAAGAATATTCTCCACCGCTCTTGCTTTTCTAATAAGAGTTTTATTCTCTATGGTCAAGTGAATTTCATTTCTTTTATTTATACATAAAACCGAGTAAAGATATCAACCTTGGGATAAATGAATAACGAGGCATGACCCTGCCGGGTACTTCCCTTGGGGGACAAAACAAACAACAAAACCACCCCCCCAAACTCATTCTTATCTATTTCATTACATGCTTTGGCAAGTCTAAATGACCCACTCGCTTAACTGACCTATTGGTTTTGTTTATGTTTTTTAAATTTACTCTTTTGCGAAAGTTAATGTCGCCTTGCTTTGGCATCCAAACTTCTCTCTTCTTTCCCGGGCTTCCTTACAGACACCCCCCGCTCCCCCATTCCTTAGATGAGGAACTGCAAGGGTCACTGAAGTTAATGAAAAACACAATCATGACAACATGAAACTAGAGGCTCAATTTGGCTTGAAGGCGCTCCGTTTGGGTGTATCACATTGCATTAGATGATGTAAGGGCTTCATATGGGTTAATCAAAATGTAACCTCAGCCTTACTCAAATCACCTGTTGGACTGCTGTTTGCCAGAGGTTGAGCCTTCCTGATGCTGCTGGGTCTGTAATGCATTTAGCTAATCATAATCCCTTCCATTTGGGAGAGTGCCTTCTACTTTTCAAAACTCTTTCACCTCTATTATCTCATTTGATCCTTACTCAGCCCTGGAAACATTTCCCATTTTACAGATGGGGAAACCCAGAAGAAATTGACTTGCTTATGGTCACACAACAAGTTTCTCCAGTATCTCTCTCTATCCTTCCCTCTATGTTTCTTTCTCTGAACTATTATAAATAACTCACTAAAGTTTATGCATCTTTTTCATGTTTCTACTTAACACCATTCAGTGTATTTTCTTATGGTTGGGATTAACATAAACACACTGCTATATATAAAACAGATAACTAATAAGGACCTACTGTATAGCACAGGGAAGTCTACTCAATATTTTGTAATAACCTGTAAGGGAAAAGAATCTGAAAAAGAATATATATATATTATATATATATATAACATATATAAAACTGAATCACTGTGCTGTACACCTGAAACTAACACAACATTGTAAATCAACTATACTTTAGTACAAAATTTTTAGAAATTAAAATACAATCATATTAATTGCCCATGATTTTATATTAAAAGTTGAGTTCTCAAGTGCCATATTCCACAATCCATGATTTAAAGACACCCAGTGCTGAAAAGAAATCTAAATGTCCCTCAGTCTATACCTTGGCCTCTTTGTCCCTACTTTCTTTTTTTTTTTTTTTTTTGCGGTACCCAGGCCTCTCACTGTTGTGGCCTCTCCCGTTGCGGAGCACAGGCTCCGGACGCACAGGCTCAACGGCCATGGCTCACGGGCCCAGCCGCTCCGCAGCACGTGGGATCTTCCTGGACTGGGGCACGAACCCGTGTCCCCTGCATTGGCAGGCGGACTCTCAACCACTGCGCCACCAGGGAAGCCCTGTCCCTACTTTCAAACCATCATAAACTGGGACACTCTGAGGGTGACTGACCTCAGTTCCATTGGAACACCTTTCCCATATCCATAGCCTTTCCCATATCCATAGCCTTTCTCTGGTCCAACTATCCTTTTGGTAAGAAGTCTCTGTCATAACTACCCAAGTCCTTTCCTCTGCAATTTCAACCACTTGCACCTTCTGCTCTCAACACAGTCAGCAAACAGCCCTTCTCTTTTTGTATCCAGTATCAGATTCTGATTTCCTGCCCTTTACCTCTCCCCAGATTTGAGGTTTTGCTTCACATCAAGATGATTTATGACCTAAAGGAGGTTAACACCCTGGAACTTATTTTTCTGATAAAGTGTAGCTTCTCTAACAAAAGACCTGAAAGTCTTGACAGCAAGTTATAGCCAGAGTCAAAGCGAACTTTTGTCTCTTTGGGACCCTGTTTCCTGAATCTCAATTTCAGAGAATCCAGGGACACTTACACGCACTCCCAGGAGTGGGGACGTGAGGTGGCGTCAGCCACATGCAGGCTTCCCTGTGGCTGAACTCAGCTGCAGACTGTAAACTATATGTTACTCATACAATCCCATTTTCTAGTCCCTCTTTATGTGTATTTCCCTTTTGTCATCCTCTAGCCTCTAGTAAACTCTTGTTTAAATGCTTCTGCCTCATTTCAGCTGTACTACGGGGAATTCAGGAAAAGGTTGTTCCCATACTTGGGACAGAATGTGAAAGAGGCAGAAGTTCCTTCTCTGCCCCAGGGTTGATGTGTTGAGCTGATAGCCAGGGAGAGCTGAATTTCCAATGTGAGGGACAAAATCAAGTGGCCTAATCACTCGTCCCTGTTGGAGAGCATCCCTCCATTGTCCATCTTAAAGGATCTACCCTTCATTTTACTGAGGATGACAGTAGCTTTTTATTTGGATAAAGAATCTTATTGTTAACTCATTTAGCAAATACTGAGCACTCAACCTATGTAATATATACGAAGGTTCAAAGATTCATGTGGTACTTTATCTGTCCTCAGGGAGCTAATAACAGGTGGATAAGACCTAAACATCAATGACTATAATCTTGAGGGCAGCTGGGAGGTACAAGGTAATCACATGTTAAAAGGGTCCCTTTCAGGTTCTGGTCCAGGCAAGGCTCTTGGTACTGGTAATATCTGAACTGGGCCTGGGAGGCCAGGAATTTCTGGATAGGAAATGGCCTTGGCAAAAACACAGAGGCAGGACATCTTCAGGATTCAAAGAGTTCATGTAAGGGACGAGTGGGAAAGGAGTTGGACAGCAAGATTGAAGCCTCATCATGTGTGTCAAGGAAGCAGGTATGGAAGGCCTTGAATGCCACTGTCGGTGACTCCCACACTGTTCGTTCACTTGCCGGTTATACATGGTGAATTCCAAAGGTAGTGGCAGATTCAGGGACATGGTGCTGTGGGTAGTAGAATAGAGAACATACGGACCCTGCAGTTAGGCAGACTGAGTGAGAATCTCATGCCTGCTGCTTGCTGCTGTGTGACTTTGGCCAGGTTATATGACCGTTTATGGCCTCAGTTTACATGTCTGTAAAATGGGGATGAAAGGAATAAAAATGCCCTCATATGGCCATTTTAAGGCTTAAATGAGGCAATATATGAAAAGTGAAAAATACAGCAAGCATGTAAAAATATTTGAATGTATTCTCATCCCTTTCCTGGGAATTGGCAGAGTATTACCCAGAGAGTCCCTGTAAGCTTCCCCAAGGGTACCCATACTCCTGGGAAGGAGCAGTCTAATCCTCATCCTTTACTTTACCTGCAGCCTAGCTTGGTTTCTACCTAATAGCCCAGAGGTGCCTTGTTATATTTTCTAGAGTAGGGCTGGATAAAATATAGCCTGACAGCCCAAATCCAGCCCGTTGCCTGTTTTTGAATGTCCTGGGAGTTAAGAATGATTTTTAATGATTAAGAAAAAAAATCAAAAGAAGAATATCTTGTGACATGGAAAAATTACATGAAATTCAAATTTCAGTGCCCACAAATAAGTTTCATCAAAGCACGGCCATACTCGTTTGTTTACATATTGTCTGTAGCTGCTTTTTGCCTACAATGGCAGAGCTGAGTAGCTGAAACAGGGATCATATGGCCTGAAAAGCCTAAAATATTGACTCTCTGATTCTTTACAGAAATGTGTGCCAAACCCTGGTCTACATCACACTCTTCTAATTCCTGTTCCAAGAGTCGTGATGAATCTATAGAGCATGAACACTTAATTTTTCATTTTAGATCTTATAAGTCTGCCTGAGGAAGTTTTGCATTGAGTAGTGTTTGCTTACTTTCCAAAAGGAGTCTCCCATGTCCCCAAGTGCATGTGGCTTATTACCCTCTCTCCATGGGGGCATCACAGACACAAGTAATGTTATTTTAATCTGCAAAGGTGGAATTGAAGTTTCACTATCAGAGAAAAAATTTCTGTGAACTTTAAATGAGCAGTTTATTTAAAACTTTTAAAACATCAAAAGTTTAAAAACAGTGAAGTAAGAAGGAAAAGAAAGCCCTGTTGCTTTTTAAGTTGAATTCAAGTTCTGAGGCTTAGGGATAGTACCGATGATTGTTTTTGTTAAGAATGAACCTTCTCTTTTGAACAATGTTGAGGATAAATGTCCTCAGGTTGCCTGTCAGTGTTGCTATTGTAGAATCTGCCTCCATGCAAGTCTGTCTACCTTTTCTTATCCTTAGATGAACTTCAGTATAGTAACCAGTAAAGAATGAGATTGTGCTACTCAAATCTGATGAGTCAAACCTTCCCTCTGTCAGCACTAGAGCTACTTTTGCTCCAAGGAAGCCCGTGCTGACTGTCCTTTACCTGCAGTCAACCTGGAGCTTTCATGGTACTAAGTTACTTAAAGGATGTCTGAGCAGACAAGGCTTGGAATATAATCTGTGAACATTGTAAATACTCCTTTGGGCCACTCAAAGCCACTAACAGAATCTCACTAACTCACCCATCTTTTAAATATTTATCAATTTAATAATTATCGACACTCAAGAAAGGTTGAGATCTATGGAAGATGTAGGTTAAATAATTTATTTACACAAAAATTTTCTTTACTGCTTAATAATAACCTATGAAATAGGCGCATTCCCTTCCTTCCTTCCTCCCTTTCTCCCTTCCTCCGTCTCTCCCTCATCCCTCCCTCTCGCTCTCTCTCTTTGGATAAGGTGATCACAAAACCTAAGTGGTATATGGATCATAATCGCTACAGGCTTTCAATGACTTACTATCCATAATTAAGGTAAACACAATGTGCTCTTGAACCAAGAAGAAAAATGCCAGACCCCGATTGGGAGACTCAGAATGACTTCCTGAAAAGATACTTTGGGCTGGGATCTGAGGCTTCAATCGAATTTGTTCTACGAAGAAAACAAGGAAGGACAGTCATCCTCAGTAAAGAGATCCTTGTGGATGAAGACCCAGAGGTGAGCCAGCCCTGAGTGTCTGGACATCCACAAGGAGGTCAGTGTGGCTGGAGGACAAGGTATGAGGTGGGGCTGGTCCTGAGAGAAATGGCTGGAGGACAGTAGGAACTTCTTATACATGACTGTATATCATACCAAGGAGCATGCACTTTTGCTTGAAGGCAAGGGAATAGCATAGTCAGGTTAGTATTTTAGAAAAATCATCACGAACAAGTATGAAAGGTGAATTTGAGTGAAGCAGAATTGAATTGGTTGTTAGAAGGCCAGTTGCAGTAATCCAGGCAAGACAAGCAAATCAGGATAGAACTCCTGGTGGAAACTGGGCTTTCTCCTTCTGATCACAGAACCTTCTCTTTGCACACTATGTGCTCTCTGCATTCTTAGTTGCTGTCTGTTTCTCCCACTGGCTTGTGAGAGGAGAGATTATGCTCAGCTTACTCTTAACAGTCTTGTAGAGAGCTGGACACAGAGAAGAATACACTCCATAGAGTTGCCTAACAAATAAATTATTGAATTAATCATTCTATCTCAGAGCCTATCCATTAATTGTTAAAATAATGAATAGGTATCATCCTAGTGAGAGCAGTGCTCATTTTAATGAGTTTGGAGCAATAAGTCATGTACTGTCACGTGCTTTTCAAATCTCCAGCTCTGTAGAAATCCAACATCTTGGTCAGTTTAATAAAAATATTAGATTTCTGTTGTTTTATCTCTTTCAAACTTTTTGGAAATATCTTTCCTTTCAGAGATTTTCTTATCCTGCATAAACTAAACCAGTAAGATAGTCTTATAATAAAATAGGAGACTAATATCTAGGGCTAGACTCACTTTTATTGAAGTGACAGTTTTCATAATGCCTTCCCCCTTTAAGCATTAAATCAATCAGTAAATAAATTTTAGTGTTTTATAAGAAGAAACTTCCAATGTTCACTATTATTCATGAATGGAATGACCTATCTACAAAAGAGAAAGTCCTCTGGCTCCAGTGCTGTTAAGATAGATCAGTTGGTCATTTTCTGGGATGGTACACAGGACAATTCTGCTCTGGGGAACACTGGATTAATTGAACTTTATGATTGCTTCCAACTTGAAGATTCTGGAGTCTATTTATTGAAAATCTATTATTTGATGTATAAATTATTATATTTATTTTTTGCTGAATAAAAATTTCCATTGGTTTTAAGTGTTGGCCATATAAGAGAAACATTTTCAAGAATCAATATTGTGAAAATGACTATACTACCAAAAGCAACCTACAGACTCAATGCAAACTCTATCAAATTACCAATGGCATTTTTCACAGAATTAGAACAAAAATTTTACAATTTGTATGGAAACACAAAAGACCCCGAATAGCCAAAGCAATCTTGAGAAAGAAAAACGGAGCTGGAGGAATCATGCTCCCCAACTTCAGACTATACTACAAAGCTATAGTAATCAAGACAATATGGTACTGGCACAAAAACAGAAATATAGATCACTGATACAGGATAGAAAGCTCAGAGATAAATCCACACACGTATGGTCACTTAATTTATGAAAAAGGAGGCAAGAACATACAATGGAGAAAAGACAGTCTCTTCAATAAGTGGTGCTGGGAAAACTGGACAACTACATGTAAAAGAATGAAATTAGAACACTCCCTAACACCATACACAAAAAATAAACTCAAAATGGATTAAAACCTAAATGTAAGACCGGGCACTATAAAACTCTTAGAGGAAAACACAGGAAGAACACTCTTTGACATAAATCACAGCAAGATCTTTTTTGACCCATCTCCTAGACTAATGGACATAAAAAATAAACAAATGGGACCTGATGAAACTTAAAAGCTTTTGCACAGAAAAGGAAACTATAAACAAGACGAAAAGACAACCCTCAGAATGGGAGAAAATATTTGTAAACAAAGAAACAGAAAAAGGATTAATCTCCAAAATATATAAATAGCTCATGCAGCTCAATATTAAAAAATCAAACAACCCAATCAAAAAATGGGCCAAAGACCTAAGTAGACATTTCTCCAAAAAAGACATGCAGATGGCCAAGAGATACATGAAAAGCTGCTCAACATCATTAATTAGTAGACAAATGCAAATCAAAACTACAATGAGGTATCACCTCACACCCGTTAGAATGGGCATCATCAGAAAATCTACAAACAATAAATGCTGGAGAGGGTGTGGAGAAAAGGGAACCCTCTTGCACTGTTGGTGGGAATGTAAATTGATACAGCCACTATGGAGAACAGTATGGAGGTTCCTTAAAAAACTAAAAATAGAATTACCGTATGACCCAGCAATCCCACTACTGGGCATCCCAGAGAAAACCATAATTCAAAAAACCATGCACCCCAATGTTCATTGCAGCACTATTTACAATAGACATATCATGGAAGCAACTTAAATGCCTATCAACAGATGAATGGATAAAGAAGTTGTGGTACATATATACAATGGAATATTACTCAGCCATAAAAAGGAATGAAATTGGCTCATTTGTAGAAACGTGGATGGGCCTAGAGTCTGTCAGACAGAGTGAAGCAAATCAGAAAGAGAAAAACAAATATCGTATATTAACACATATATGTGGAATCTAGAAAAATGGTGCCGATGAACTGGTTTGCAAGGCAGAAATAGAGACACAGATAGAGAGAACAAAAGTATGGACACCAAGGGGGGCAAGCAGGGGTGGGGGGGTGGGATGAATTGGAAGACTGGGATTGACGTATATACAGTAATATGTATAAAATAGATAACTAGTAAGAACCTGCTGTACAAAATAATAAAATAAAATTCAAAAAAAAAAAGAACACTCCCTAACACCATACACAAAAGTAAACTCAAAGTGGATTAAAGACCTACATGTAAGACCAAATGCTATAAAACTCCTAGAGGAAAACAGGAAAAACACATTTTGACATAAATCACAGCAAGATCTTTTTGACCCATCTCCTAGATTAATGAAAATAAAAACAAAAATAAACAAATGTGACCTAATTAAACTTAAAAGCTTTTGCACAGCAAAGGAAACCACAAATAAGAAGAAAAGACAACTCTCAGAATGGGAGAAAATATTTCCAAATGAAGCAACAGACAAAGGATTAATCTCCAAAATATACAAACAGCTCATGCAGCTCAAAATAAAAAAATAAACAACCCAATCAAAAAGTGGGCAGAAGACCTAAATAGACATTTCTCTGAAGAAGACATACAGATGGCGAAGAGGCACCTGAAAGATGCTCGTCATCACTAATAACTAGAGAAATGCAAATCAAAACTACAATGAGGTATCACCTCACTCCAGTCCGTAATGGCCATCAACAAAAAATCTACAAACAATAATTGCTGGAGAGGGTCTGGAAAAAAGGGAGCCCTCTTGCACTGTTGGTGGGAATGTAAATTGATACAGCCACTATGGAGAACAGTATGGAGGTTCCTTAAAAAACTAGAAATAGAACTACCATATGCCCCAGCTATCCCACTACTGGGTATATACCCTGAGAAAACCATAATTCAAAAAGACACATAGATCCCAATATTCATTGCAGCACTATTTATAATAACCAGGACATGGAAACAACCTAAATGTCCAACGACAGATGAATGGATAAAGAAGATGTGGCACATATATACAATGGGATATTACTCAGCCATAAAAAGGAATGAAATTCGGTCATTTGTAGAGACATGGATGGACCTAGAGTCTGTCATACAGAGTGAATTAGTCAAAAAAGAGAAAAATAAATATTGTATATTAATGCATATATGTGAAATCTAGAAAAATGGTACAGATGAACCTAGTTCCAGGGCAGGAATAGAGACACAGATGTAGAGAACAGATATATGGACAGCAGGGGAAGGGGAGGGTGGGATGAATTGGGAGATCAGATTTGACATAAATACACTACCATGTGTAAAATAGATAGCTGGTGGGAGCCTGCTTTATAGCACAGGGAGCTCAGCTCAGTGCTCTGTGATGACCTAGATAGGTGGGATGGGGCAGGTGCGTGGGTGGGAGGGAGGTCTAAGAGGGAGGGGATATATGTATACATAGAGCTGAGTCAGTTAGCTTTTCAGCAGAAATTAATACAACATTGCAAAGCAATTATACTCTAATAAAAAAAATGTATCCAGTGAAAGACACATAAGGTATGTAACTCTCCCAGGAAATGCAACGGCTCAATATATTAGTATTATTTTGATGGGATGCGCTGGGGAGACCAAGACATTGGTTTTTAAAGTCATGGAAACATTGCATTTTGGTTGAATCCCTAAGTAGGAAGGATAAACATTTCTTTCTCTTCGAGTGGTGTTTATGTTATTCACAAGAAACATGATTGATAACACATAAGTGGGAGGCAATAGTATATTTGTGTGAGACCCACACAAAGTAATCCCACATGGAGAAATATCCTATAACACAATCATTAAGGATGACTTGACCAAAGTGTTCCTTTTCCTCCAAGGAAAAATATGTCTTTTAATAACGGAATAATTCATCTATTTTGATTCTTCAGACTAGATTACGACCTGAAGTTACTGCAGTACTACAGGAAATCAAGTTTGATTTTGTAATATAGTCAAATGAATACTTTAGAGTGCCATGTCTGAGATCAATAAGGAAGTGGTAACTACATTTACTGCCATATGATGATATTGATGTAAAAACATAACAGTCAAAATTATAAAATCAATTTCATAATTTAATCAGAAATGTTTATTGATACTGTTAAAGTCGAATTCAATAGCTTCTGGTATGTAGTTAATTTCCTACCTGTCAGAAAAATGTATTGAAATGTTCTTTCTTAAAAATGATTGGAGTTAATTCAGTAGAGAAAACAGCAAAGTTTCATGATAATAGATAGATATTTCTTCTCTCTCCAATCCTTGGTGGTGAATGCTGGAAGTTTTCTGTTTGGTTCTTTTAAATATGACACAACAAGGAAATATCCACCAGCCACCCAAGTGATTGGCATTGTCGTCCCCTAAAATGTAACCAATTGCCTTCTTGGGATGAAGACAGAGTTTTAACTTTACTGCAAAACTGAAGAAATGAATAAGCAACATGTGTATAAAGATGTGAGAGGAGTGTAAAGGCTCAATAGCCCCTTGTAAAATAACATCTAGTTAAAAAATTAAATAAGAAAGAGAAAGTTCTAGAGACTGGGATTCTTTGATGCTTTTACTTTGTCGCTAGCTACCAGTTTTGATCTTTATTCACTTTAAGTTGGAGGTATCTTAATTGAAGCAAAAGACACTTAAAAGAATGTCTGTAAGTGTGACTTGTATGTTTGAAATAAAACTCTTATGGATTGTGAGAACCCGTCCAGCTCATCCAATTAAATGAGATAAAGACCAAGCTCTGAAGGTTTAGCAGTTCATTCAGATGTATGAAACATCTGTATGTCATGACCAATAACAATTCTGACAGCCTTCATGATTCTTTAGAAGTTATCATTTTCTTGTTTAAAACCTAATGATGGTTCCCTATTGTGTGGGGAATGAAGTCAAGTTTTCTTATATGGGCATTCGAGAGTTTTCACTCTCTGCCCATACTGTTTTCTGCTCATCCTCTCCCTCTCCTTCACTCATTCCACTTTGGTCAAACTTGCCTTTAAACTCTTCTTCAAATGGCCCATGCCTTCTCCTTTGTCCGTGATTGTTCCCAACACTATTGTCTGCTTAGCACTCAAAAAAATTGAGTCACGTCCTATTTCACCCTGTACTTGCATTTTCTCTTTGGTGTTGCTTCACCAGTTCGACGATAAGCTCTCTGGAGGTTGGTACTGGGTCCCACATCCTCCAGAACATTAAGCAAATGCACATGGAGTGGTTGCTCAGAGCGTTTGGTCAACTGAATGTTCTGTGAAATTGTTAAGATTAGAGTTCCCAGAGGCAGAAATTTGGAATGCAGCCAAATTCACACTTTGGGTATGCCTCAATTCATTGCAATGAATCAGAATGGAATAGTATTCTTTTTTTTTTTTCTTTTTGGCTGTGTTGTGTCTTCTTTGCTGCGCGCGGGCTTTCTCTAGTTGTGGTGAGCAGGGGCTATTCTTCGTTGCGGTGCACGGGCCTCATTGCTGTGGCTTCTCTTGTTGCGGAGCACGGGCACTAGGCGCGCGGGCTTCAGTAGTTGCAGCACGCAGGCTCAGTAGTTGTGGCTTGCGGGCTCTAGAGCGCAGGCTCAGTAGTGTGGCACACGGGCTTAGTTGCTCCACGGCATGTGGGATCTTCCCAGATGAGGGCTCGAAGCCATGTCCCCTGCATTGACAGGTGGATTCCTAACCACTGTGCCACCAGGGAAGCCCCAGCATTCTTAATTAAAATAAAAATTTCTGCACCGGGTGGAACTGCACGTCTCATTGTACAAAGGAGAGAATGAAGGCTCAAAAAGTTCACAAAGGTGTTTAGCATCAGAGTCACCATTAGACCCCAGGTCTCCTGACTCCCATTCACTCCTCTTTTTGCTATACCATGAGCCTCCTGAGGAGCTAATTCTAACTATCCACGGATGGTAAGAAAGGAGAGACAGGTTGCTTTAAAAATAAACAAAATCCTTTGAAGATGAGGTGATGCTCCAGAAACTTTAAGAATTGATCACAGAAGATACCAAAAGTTTGCTTGGGTTCCTAATTTTTGACTTTGGGGTATAAAACATCATTATTGAAACGAATAAAACCAGTGGTTCGGTGAAGAACATAGCTAGACTACGTGAAAAAATATACTGTATTTTGAAACAGAATTCACTGGATCTGTGTTCTAACTCTAGGCTTGCATGGGATCTGCCTTTAGGATTTTCCCCCTTTTTCTCTAATTGGGTTGCTCTTGACCTCCTTGGGCCAACTCCTGCTTCCCGGAAGTTGGACTAAGGAGGGATTCCCACTCTCATTTATCCAGGAAATGTCAACTAAGACTATGCCTACACAAAAAGAAAAGTGTATATTCATGTATGAACAAATTAATACATAAGGAAATATATGGGTACTTTAATGCAAGTATGAGTCTGTCTATAAAACTTATATGTTCCAGCAAAACTAACTGTAAGGCAAAACCTTTTTTCCTATTAACTCTCATATAAGTTTCTAGGGGGGATAAACACCCAATCATTTGGGTTAAGATGATCAAAGCAGGATATACAGGGCTATTGATATACACATGTAATAAGATATAAAGAACACTATAGTACTTTAATGACATAAAATCCATCATTCATTACATGCTTATTATATGTTGGCCCTATACACGCTTTACACGTCTCATTTAATCATTGCAATAACCTCACAATATCTATATTATGATCTGCACTTAAATAAGCTTCAGAACACAGTCTTTTAAGTCAGAGGTACCTGGGTTCAACCCCAGCTTCCTCCCTTAATCAGCAGTGAGATCTTAAGCAAGTTCCTTAACTCTGCTAAACCTCAGTTTTTTCAACTATAAAAATGAAAGAATCATAACACATACATCATGGGATTATGATAAGTATTAAAATAGAGAATGATAACAGAGCCCCAAGTACATTGTAGTTCTCAATAACCTAACGAATTTTGCTTATTATTACTACAGATGAGGAAACTGAGTCTTAAAGAAGTGAAATCACTTGTCCAAGGCCACACAGCAAGTAACTGGAAGAACTGAAATTTAAATGCAGGTCTCTCCCAGTTTCGTGTCTGGGGGAATATTGTGGGGTCCCGTGAAAGAAGCAGGGAATGAGGAGTGGGCCAAGGCAGAGTAAATGAGAATAGAAAAGAAAGAATATACGTGAGTGAAGCATATTATGAAGCAAAAGATGATTGACAAGCTGTACCAGAGAGGGAGAATGGTCATGCATGACGTCAAGGCTTTATACCTGGACAGACTAATGGAAAAAGGAGGAAGCTTCTGGTGCTCTTGGACTGGAGCTTAGGAGCCCAGACCTGCTGCTGCCCAAACTGCCGACGGAATGCTGCCTCAGGGTAACCAGAACCATGGTCAGGGCTGCCCACTCTGGGGCTCTAGTGGCTGTAGTTCCTCTGCGCCTGCTGTCACCATACCATCAGAAATTCCTAGCGACTGCTGTGCTGTTGAAATAAGAAGCAGAGAAAAAAAAAACCAAACCACTGCTTCTGTCTCTCCTCCCACTTTCTAATCTTCAAACAGTTCCTCCAACTGACAGGACATGAATAAGAAGTCAGCTGGCAAGGAATCTGGGAAATGTAGTTTGCAGGCTTCCAGCCCCAGCAATACCCAGCAGAGTGTAGAAGGGAAGGCCGTGGGCCTGAGAAACAAAAGATAAATAACCAACATGGGGGGAATCATTATAAGAGTTAGGAGCTTCCGGAGGAAGAAATGGTTTTAGAGAAAATAAGTTGTTTTGGTATAGATAACTTATATCACAGAGAAAGGTAAATGCTTCTGCTCTTAGAAATGCATTAAAAATAGGTTACGGGCTTCCCTGGTGGCACAGTGGTTGAGAGTCCGCCTGCCGATGCAGGGGACACGGGTTCGAGCCCCGGTCTGGGAAGATCCCACATGCCGTGGAGCGGCTGGGCCCGTGAGCCATGGCCGCTGAGCCTGCGCGTCCGGAGCCTGTGCTCCGCAACGGGAGGGGCCCCAACGGTGAGAGGCCCGTGTACCGTTAAAAAAAAAAAAAAAAAAAAAAAAAAAAGGTTACATTGTTTGTTGGAACAGACCTGTAAACGTTAATTAAATTCCATTACCTATGATCATGTTTTAGCTTTAACAGGAAAACTAATTAAAGTATAATAAATATAACAACTGGGTAATGTGTATATATCAGCCTCTCCGTATTTCTCTTATCAGGTGCTACATAACAGACTTACATTTTCACTCATCTACGGGCCTCTAATAATTGAGAAGAAGTCACTCAAGTGAGGAAGATCTGTAGGTGCATGAACTGTAAGTTGGTTCCATTTTCTTTTTATAACACACATATAGTATCTCTAGGGATTGGAACACTGATGCTTTGGCATGAAAAGTTCTCAAGCTACTAGACTTTATCTAAACTTGGTGGTAAAGCCCTTGACTTTTTCCCTTGTACCCTAGAAGAAAATATGGAAGAATTATTGATCACTTTCTGAGTATTTCTTTTCCCTTAGGTCCATTGCTTGTCACAATACTTACTTTCCTCCCCCCACCCTCCCTTTTTTTTTTTCTTTGTTCAGTTAAAGCAGAAAGCACATGTATCATGAGACTCTTAGACAATTTTGTAAGAAGATTAGGGATGCTTTTTGGCAATTTTCTACATTGCAACTCTCCCTTCATCTGTAAACATGAAGTCTGTACCATCAAGCTCAGAACTTATGGCTGAAGAAGGTATCTTTTAAAAAATAATTTGCCTATAACATTAAAATTTTTTTTAAATGGAAGGATATATTTTCATTCTATGACCATTTTCATTCTATGACCAAAAATTTTAGTGACCCTCCCTTCTTTAATTTTCATCATCTTCCTTGGTAATTAGGGGACAAAACAGCTAACAGCATGTGAACTTTTCACCCTTGTAACAATTGTCTAGTTCTTTGCCTATTTGAAAACACAGATCAAGTTCTTAACTTTCTTTGAAGCTCTTCCTGACTGTACCAATTTATAGCAATCTCAACAGCTTTTGGAAAGTGGCTTTACAAAGACATCCAGGCTTCACATCATATTAGTTAGGATTGGACTAAGGAGGGATTCCCACTCTCATTTATCCAGGAAAGTATTGGATAAATGAGGTGATGATGAGCAGGCCCACTAAAATGGTTACATGTATCCCTCGTCAGCTCCCCATCTATGAAGATATGTCCTCCTAATCTCTGCTATAGCCCTTGCTTCTTTGATTCATAGCCTGGTTTCTACTGCTCCGGATTCTCCATGCCCAGTTCCACGAACTGCTGCCAATAGCCAGATGAACTGCCTCCACGGTGGCTAGGGCAGATCCTAGCAATACTTACCAAGGTGTGTGTTTCCCCTCCTCTTTCTGGAACATTCCCCAAGCCCACTGAATCTAGGTAAAGCTGTGGGACTGATTCTGGTCAATGGGGTGTGAATAGACTCCACCTCTTAATCTCCATGAGATTCTTGGCTTTCTTGCTTTCCTCTTCCCTTGTGCAGTTGCAGAGGATTTAATGGGGCTCCAGTCAGAACCACTTACTAGGTACAACCTGAATCGCTGAGTCTTGCCTGGAGCAGAGCTGGCTGACCTATACCAGGAGAAAATTAATTGCTGTTGGGTAAAGTGGCTGATAGATATCATCATCACCACCACCACCGCCATCATCATCATCATCATCATCGTCATCACCATCATCAGCCTCATGTGCCTCTCTAATGAATACATACATCCTGAAGAAAACCATTTGACAAATCTCTAATGAATACATACATCTTGAAGAAAACCATTTGACAAATTTAACACCCTAGTCTTAAAGAGATTAAGTAGTTTGCCCAAAGCCCCAGAGTTGGTAAGTGGCCAACCCAAGTCTGCATTATCAGATTTAAGTTAATTTAACCTCACAGCTGACCATCAACCTATAACCTGATTGCCACCATAGCTCTGGTATCAGGATGCCTGGAGATGTTTTAGGTCAGTTAAAAAGGTCTACCAGTTGCCCACTGGCAGACTGAAGAGCAATACGAGATGAAATGTAACTGACAGGTATCAGGCCGAGGAGGAGGAAGCTGTGTGGAACCTCTGGCCATTCATTCAGCCTGAGTGTATCATTTTGCACCTCTAATAACCCCCACTGAAGGGTATCAACCACATCTTTACCACTTCCACCTGCACCCAGCCTAATAAGACCAAGCCCTGCCTCTCATGCAGCCACAAAACCCAAAATGGGGAATTCAAGGATTTGTTGAAAAAGGTCAGGGCTAGTTTTTCAACTTGATGCACTAGATGAGGTTAAGAAGAGAGGTCAAGCGATCCAACCTCCTACTTCAAGGAGACTCACATTGGGTCTGAGTTTTCCACTGGATAAGTTTAGAAAGCCCTGTCATTTTTCCTGTGAGATGAAAGAAACACCAAGAAGAGGCAATGTACATTTTTCCTTTGTTCTTTATGGCTTATCTAAGCATCTGTTTTAAAAGGGTATATGAGAGCAAGCAAAAAAAGAAAAAAAAAGGCCATATTTTAGACTATAGCTCATTGGTATTAGATTGATCACTTTTGATCCACCAGGGCTTCAGCTTCTAACTCTGGATTTCTACTTTCCATTCCTGCTTCGGGCCCCTTGGTTTTAGCCTTTGCTTCAAGGTCTGCTTTGGATTCTTTAGATTTCAGCTTTACACCCAACTCTTTGCTCAACCTCTGATTTTTGGAAGTTCCTTCGTCTATAGTGGCTCAGTGGTATTGCCCACCAATCCCTACTTCACCCCCCAGAAAATTGCAGAGACTTTTTTTTTTATCAGGGAATGAGAATGAAGACAACAGAGCACTAGTGAACATAAGATCCTGTGGCCTTAAAACAGGTTCAAATTTCAGTTCTTTCTTATCTGCCAGAACCTATATCATTTGTCACAGACTTAGAGCCAATGACTCTTGTCTTCAGATTCCATCAGCAATATGCATCGGGGGCTCAGCCAGAGGCTAGTGCCTCTATCCTGACGCTCCAAATGGGGCTCACTCTTTACTGATGGTGATATTCGGAACTTGATGGGACACCAGATGTTCCAGCAGCCTTTCCTTAATGTGAAGCTTCTTTGATCAGAAAGCTGAGTGGCTATATTTGCATATGAAACTGTTTTCTATGGCAGTGCTGGGAATATTAAGTGGTGATACTCCGTGGAGCTCTGGAGACCTGAGTCCTTAGCAGTGATTTAGGAAGACCCGTTGCAGATGACTACAGTGAAATTGGTAAGCTGTGCAACTGATGGCCTTGATGGGGTCCTGAGGAGTGTCTCTCGAGTCAGCTAGAACTTATGGCCTTGAATTATTCTCAGTGCTTCCAGGATGGATTAAAAGATGATAAAGACCCTCCCCTAAAGGAACTTACAGTCTAGTTGTGTAGGTAAGACATACACACAGGAACATTACAAGGTGACATATGTGAGTGAGGTGAAAGTGTGGGACAGAATGTTTATGGAAGCACTGAAGGGATTGAAGGTGAAGCCGGGGTCATTCTGCTTGTCTTTTTTTCCATGGACTTAAAAATCTCCCGATAAAGTAAAAAAAGAGGCATCCGTATCTGACTACTCTTTGTTGTTTATTTCTAAATTCCAGATGACTTAGTCATGATTTTCAAAGCTGACAATAAACGAAATGTGATTGTTTTGAATATGCAGAGGTGAAAAATGAGCTATGCCTTCTTTATTAGGGATTTAGAATGTACTTTTATAATATAAATCCTGTCCTGTGCCTATTCCACCTGAGACTTTTGGACAGTCGCTAAACCTTAGTGCTTGAAGGCATCAATTGTCACCACTTGTTTTATCTTCCTACTTTTATTCACCTGCATATACGTTAGCATTTACAGTCTAGTTAGAGGTCTTCATTTTTGTGGAAGAATCTAAAGTGGTTAACAGGTTTATGCAGACTCAATTTTTATGGTCAGTGTGATTGGATGGACAAGTATCAGGCAACCTGAAAACTTTAGCTCTAATGAATGTAATTTTGGCTGTATGTAATTCTACTATAATCTTGGAATTTGTTTTTCAGGCTCCAGGCATGAATGCTATAGAAAAACACAAGGACTGCACGGATCAAAAGCCAGATACAGACATAGAAATGAGGTACAGTGCAATAACACTGCTCAGGTTCTGAAACAATGAGGAATTCTTTTGAGGGATTTTGGACAGTGTGGAGAAACAGTTACCAAAGCCGCAGGAATGCCAGGCCTTAAGCCCAGGCTACAGAATCTGAGTTTAAAGAGATGATGATGGATTACCCAATTCTTCCCTAAGACCCTTCTCAGAATCCCATGGTGAATGAAGCCCTGGTCAACACGTTTTTCACAAGGTTGCGGTAGTAACTGAGAACGAGCAAGGATAGGGAATAAAGTTGAAACTAGAACGAAAGGGAATGAACTATGAAGATGGGCTCAGTCCCTTAATCTTTTAAAGATATTTTCCAGGTGGAGGGACTGAGCTGTGTAACATTTCCAAACATGTAGATAAATCTCCTCATCTATCATGATGTCACCAACGACCCTGAAAATCTGCAATCCACGGTTCATCGTGAAAACATTTCATGGATGCTTTATTATTTCTCATGAAAAAGGGTAAACTCAGGTTTTTGGAATTTGGAGTTTGCTCATTACGGGCTCAGGCTGAAGTGTGAGTGTGTTTGAATTCAACCTTCAGCATGAGGATGTTTGAGTATAAAGCTACAAGGTCTTTTATTAAATTTAAAATCGTGGGTTACGTGTTGAATGGCCTGCATTCCATCCCATTGTTTAAATTCATCAAATAGTCACTCTGGAATTATTTCTAACAATTGGGATGACTTCATTTGTGTTTGTTTTCCTTTTCTATTAATCCATGACAAACTGTGAAATTTGCCATTTTTACCATAACCAGGCCATGAAATTTGTCATCTCTCTCTGTAATTTACATGGAGCCTTGGCTATAGATACATTTCAGGCAGGATGATTACTTTCCATCTGATGCAGAGGACAGAACAAAGGAGGGATACACACAGAATAGAACACAAACAAATTCAGAGCAGACATCAGGAAGGGCTTTCTTCCCCTTTTTTTCTTGAATGCTGTAAAGTCCTCTAAAATGTGCCGTCTGCCTCCCAGAGGAAAAAAAGTTGATGGGACAAACTAAGGCACTCTAGTCAAATCCAAGAAACAATACAGTGGCACTCTGGGGAGAGGGGAGAACTTAAAAGATGAGATGTCTTGACAAACTGGAATGAGTCGGAGGGATGTGGGGTGAAATCATGTGAGTAATATGGTCGGGAGGCATCTGGAAGTGGAGTTTCAGAGGCGTACCACCATAACAGTATGAGAGTTTTAAAGCTTGTTCACAAGCAATTGTTCCTGGGATGGTGAATTTTCCCTTCTCTTTTTTTTTTTTTTGCTGTACGCGGGCCTCTCACTGTCGTGGCCTCTCCCGTTGCAGAGCACAGGCTCCAGATGTGCAGGCTCAGCGGCCATGGCTCACGGGCCCACCCGCTCCGCGGCACGTGGGATCTTCCCGGACCGGGGCACGAACCCGTGTCCCCTGCATGGGCAGGCAGACTCTCAACCACTGTGCCACCAGGGAAGCCCCCTCCCCTTCTCTGTTGACTCCCTCATCTCCAAAATTGAACATAAATTAGTTTCTTCCATGTCAGGTGAATGAAAAGTCCACTGAACCATTTGAGTTGAAAATTAGATTGGACATTTTGCAAGGATGATCTTATATCTGTTTCTAATGATCTTCTTCTTGGTTGGGAGAAGGAAGGAAAGAAAAGAGTTTTCACTGTCCGTTTGCCTGACGTGCAAAATACAGCATCTCCCTGGAACAGTTGACTTCAGCAAGTTAGGTTGTGGCAGCGGCTAACCGACCACTGAATGGAAGGTTGCTCGGCCAAGTAGATGTCCTGCTTCTCCACTGTAGATATCACTTTGGTGTTGTGAGGTTCCTCTGAAGGAGGAGCATTATGGCTCTGTTTGACGGTGGCTATGAGGCTAGAAATGAAGGGGATGAGAAGGAGACCTCTAAGCACTATCTCATTCCCCTTTGTTCCCATCTCTTCCTGACCTGAGGGAGTGAGAGAGCAGGTGGGTACCACATAATCACATGAGCCCTAGGAGACTGAAGGTTACTTAAAAAGACACATGTAGTTACTTAAAAAGACACTTTTTTTTTTTTTTTTTTTACCAAATTGCATTCCAGAATAGATATACCAATTTACATTAATAACAGACTGTCCACCTCACTTCACCAGCACTGAACATCCTCATTTTAAAAAAGAACTCTTGGGCTCCTCTGGTGGCGCAGTGGTTGAGAGTCCGCCTGCCGATGCAGGGGACATGGGTTCGTGCCCCGGTCTGGGAAGATCCCACATGCCGCGGAGCAGCTGGGCCCGTGAGCCATGGCCGCTGAGCCTGCGCGTCCGGAGCCTGTGCTCCGCAGCGGGAGAGGCCACAACAGTGAGAGGCCCGCGTACCGCAAAAAACAAACAACAAAAAATACAAAACTCTTACTTTGATAATTTTAAAATAAAAAACAAAATGGTCTGCTATCTTACATTTCACTTTTGTGACTACCAGGGAAACTGAACGTTTTATATTTCCTTTATTGTAAATCACCCCCTATCCCTTTATCTCTCCTGTGTGGCAGCCATGAGAAGGTGCCTCCCATGCCTCTCACTTTGAAACCTGTGGCCTTACTTACGCTGAGGCCACGCCTCCTGGGCTGCGTCCTGCCAATGACCGCGTATGGAGTGTGGTGAGGATACTGAGGCAGACCCATTCCTAGGAGATGCAGAACGCCTTTGTTGACTGGCTCTGACTCCCCTATGACTTCCTGACCCCTTCTTAGACTAGAAGGCAGTCTACACCCTCTCTCTCCATCTCTGATGCCCTCCCCGCCTCCAGCCTGCTGGGCTCCCTCCTGATTTCCTTCCACACAGGCTGTTCCTTTAATGTTATGGGTTAAATTCTGTTCCACCCAAGTTCGTATTTTGAAGTCTTACCCCCCCCAATACTTCAGAAGCTGACTTTATTCAGAAATAGGGTTGTTGCAGATGTAACTACTTAAGATGAGTTCACCCTGAAATATGATGGGCCCCTAATCCAAAATGACTGGTCTCCTTCTACAAAGAGCACCATGTGAAGATACAGACACTTACAGAGGGAAGATGAAATGAGGACATGAGGAGAAAACCATCTACGAGCCTAGGAACCCCTGAGACCACCAGAAATTAGGGGAAAAGTATGGAACAGACTTTCCCTCTCAGCCCTCAGAATCAACCCTGATGACCCCTGGGTATCCAGCTTCTAGTCTCCAGATCTGTGAGCAAATAAATTGCTGGTGTTTAAGCCACCTAGTTTATAGTATTTTGTATGGCAGCCTCAGGTAACTAATACACCTGATAAAATCCTCCCATTTTTAATCCTGTCTTATTGTCTGCTTCTTGGACACCTGAACTAAGATAAGCTTTATATGAGCTTTTAATATATTGAATATTAAACCTCTGTCAAAACTTTTATGTGTTTAAATACTCAACCTTCTCAGGGGGTCTTCCTTCGCGGTATGAGGGCCTCTCACTTTTGTGGCCTCTCCCGTTGCAGAGCACAGGCTCCGGACGCGCTGGCTCAGCGGCCATGGCTCACGGGGTCCAGCCGCTCCGCGGCATGTGGGATCTTCCCGGACCAGGGCACGAACCCGTGTCCCCTGGATCGGCAGGCAGACTCTCAACCACTGCACCACCAGGGAAGTCCCATTCTTCCTTCCTTCATTTCCTTCCTTCTCTCTTGCTTTCGAGTCTTTCCCTGCTGGAGAGATGATAGATAGTCACCCATTTGGTTTTTTGCTGATTGTTAAAGTCTGGCCTTTACATTTAACCCTTGAGTATATTAAGAACTGTGTGTGCGTGTGTGTGTGTGTGTGTGTGTGTGTGTGTGTGTAGTGAAATATGAACTCTATGGTATTGCACCCAGTCTTTTTTCTTTTCTCCTTCAAAATATATTTAGCTATTCTTACATATGTATTCTTCCATATGAACTTTTGCAACAGTTTTCAAGCAAGCTAAAAGAGAGAAAAATGCCGTTGATGCTTTTATTGCATATGCTTTAAACAAACAACTCAATTTGTCAATAATCAATATGATTACAACATTTAGTTTTGCCATCTGAGAACATTGTCTCCAATTATTCAATAATTAGTGTATATTTTTCAGGAACCATTTGCCATTTTCTTTACATAGGTTTCTTGCACGTCTTACTAACTTGAAAGTATTTTACGGAGTTTGCTTTTATAAAGGTCACATTTTTCATGATATTTTCTAACTAGTATGAAGAAAAATTATTTATTTCTACATGATCATATCATATTCAACCACTTTTACGAAAATTTGTCATTAATTCCAATTTTGGAGACTTAGCACATTTTTTAGACTATCCTCCGTGGTAGTAAATCTTTTAGAAACAGGCTGTGAGAGCTGGAAGATTCTCAAGGTCATCTTACCCTCTCATTTTGTAGATGATCCATTAGGGGGCCCCAGCAACAAGCGCCAAACATTATGAAATGAAGGCCTTGGAAAGGCCCCACCCCATCTTCCTGGAGGTTCTTAAACTAAAGATCAGACAGTTCAACATACAGAAGTGATTTAACATTTGTGAATAATTATAGTGATAAAATAACAGTAACCATTTATCAAGGTCCAGGCACTGTGCTAAGTGCTTTACATGGAACAACTCATTTTATTCTTACGACAATCATTTGAAATACAGTTTTTCAAGATTATTGGCAGATGTGTTTTGCTGGAATGTCTGTCCTCTTCATACTCTGGCTGTCCCTCTATCCAGCTCTTCTTAGAGGCAGAAGGATATTAGCAAGTGACTTCTTAGGCTTCTGTGTTAGCCTTAGTTACTATGAGTCTTAGTCTATTATTAAAAATTGAAAGAGGCTTCCCTGGTGGCGCAGTGGTTGAGAGTCCGCCTGCCGATGCAGGGGACACGGGCTCGTGCCCCGGTCCGGGAAGATCCCACATGCCGCAGAGCAGCTGGGCCCGTGAACCATGGCCGCTGAGCCTGTGCGTCCGGAGCCTGTGCTCCGCAACGGAAGAGGCCACAACAGTGAGAGGCCCGTGTACCACAAAAAAAAAAAAAAAAAAAAAATTGAAAGAGTTGAGCCAGGCTTTTTATGGCCAAGAACAGGTTTCTCATCAGCACCCCTACACAAAAAAAACAAAATACAGTAATAAAAAGTGTTAACAACTATTTAAAAGTTTTCATTGGCTAGATAAGCATGCCAAGTTAAAAAGAAGTTGAATTTTTAAGTATATTTTGATCCTATGCTATGTACCCTATTAGAGGCTTTTTAAAAATACCATGATGGCTTCTAACCAGAAAGAGTTTACATCTAGAGTGATGAAAGCCATGGGATGGAAGGGACTTGAATATTATCTGGTCCTGCTCCTAACTGATGCTCCCCTGATGAATGCTTGGCTGGTCTCTTCTAGAACAGCTTTCTAATTGAGAGAGTCCCTTCTGAAGTCTGTCTCCTGGCGTCTTCTACCCACTTCTACTCAAGTGCCTTTTGTAGTCCCAAAGGGTAAGTTACATTTTTTTAAATATTTGAAGACAACCACCACGTGCTGCGTTCCTCTTTCTCAGTGAAATCTCTTTTCTTCTCTGGTCCCCACTTCCCTGAAGCGTTTGTCATGTGAGCCCCTTTTCCTTCCTGGACTCTGTTCTCTGAACGTGGGTCTCTTTGTCAATATCCCTCTTAAAACGTAGGGTCTAACATTGAACAGGATTGTTCAATGTTAGATGTGGTACAGACAGTTCACAGTAGATGGGATGTATGATGTCCTTTGAACTGGATGTTACACTTCTATCAATATAGTCAAAAGTCCCACTAGTGGTTTTTTGGGTTTTTTTTTAGCAATCCCATTACATAGTTATTAATCTCATTTCCCATGTAACTTTTGATTCTCTACCCTACTCCCAATTCTGTTCCTCCACCAGTATTTCTCATCTTAGTAAGTATCCCCATGATTTACTCAATTGCTCCAGCCAACACCTGGTTATCATATTTGAGTCCTCAGGGCAACACACTGGTATGTCCCATCTGCGTTTCCTTCCAGGGATATCGCCTCTAGCATACCTCTCCAGTCACCTTCATCTGTCTTCTGGGCTGATAGGCTAGCCTCTTAACTTGTCTTAGGGTTTCCTCTCTGGGATCTTATTTAATATATGCTCCACAAAGCAGACAGAGCAATCTTCTTAAACTGTAAATCACATCATGATTCTTCTCTACTCAAAACTCTTCAGGATCCTCCAATTCACATAGACAAAATCTAGTCTTCTTCACTGTGCCTCCAAGACCCTCTGTGATTTTCTTACCTATCCTACTGCACGCTCTGCTTTCCTCTGCTCCAGCCACTGGGTTACTCTTTCTGTTTCTTGAACACACAAAGCTTTATCCTTACTCAAGACTCCTGTACATGTTGCCTCCTATGCCTGGAATATTCATCTCCCTAGATCCTTTCTTCATTTGTTCCCTTAACTCATTGCTGCTCAAATGCTACCTACTCAGAAAGTTCATACTTGACTACTCTGCCTAAAATAGAACACTTATTTCTCCCCACACTCACATTCTGTTTTCTTATTCTGCTTTATTTTTCTTCTTGGCCCTTATCACCAACTGCCATTATATGTTTATTTGTTTAAGTTTCTTTTTTTTTTTTTTTTGCGGTACGCGGGCCTCTCACTGTTGTGGCCTCTCCCGTTGCGGAGCACAGGCTCCGGAGGCGCAGGCTCAGTGGCCATGGCTCACGGGCGCAGCCGCTCCGCGGCATGTGGGATCTTCCCTGACCACGGCACGAACCCGTGTCCCCTGCGTCGGCAGGCGGACCCTCAACCACTGCGCCACCAGGGAAGCCCTATTTGTTTAATTTCTGACTCTACCACTAGAATGTCAGCTCCATCAAAGTGGAAATTTTGCCTTGTTTTTCGCTGCCCCAAATAATTTCAGACACACATTAGGTAGTCCCTGTCACTAGTAGGTTCCCGACTCACATTTTTTAATGAATGAATTATTGAATGAATAGGTTGTATTGAGTTTGTAGCCAGACAAACTCTTTAGTCCTCGTTTTTCCTAAGATCTCCTCTATGCATTTGGGTTTCCTAAAGGATTCAGTAATTTTGTCTCGAGTGCATAATTTCTTCTGAGCTACAGGATTTAAATTCATTCCCTCCAGCTTCCTAGTCTTATATTTGACTCTTGACTTCGGCTCTATTTTCTCTCACTTAAGTTTGTCCATACTCTCCTTTCTAGTCTCAGCATCTTTCTCTTTGACAAAGATGAAATCTGGGACATTTTATTTAATTTTGAGATACGTTAATGTATTACCAGCTAATGAACTCAGCAGGCTCTGTCTCCCTTCCTACTCTTGTTTTAAAATAGCAAATCAAAAAAATAACTTCCTTCCTAAGCATTTTCCCTGTAGTTTTCCTCTTTCTGGGTCCACTTCCTTTGGAAAAGCAGAGCTTTTAATAAAAGTGAAACAACGAGAGAATTGTATAAGATGTTTTACTATTAGGTGATATAGCACATAGACTTTAGGCCTTTCAGAAAATGAAATGAGTCTGAAGAACTAAGAAACATTTTGTGTAGGATGCTTCCCAAGTCTTAAACATGCTGGTATATATTAAAGAGTAGAATTGTAGATTTTTAGAAACGGTAATGTTATAGATAGTTTTAAAAGAAATAGCAGAACTTGGTGCTGGTATTTCTGTGAAACCACATGTCTTGGCTGTGCATGAATTTTATCATCAGCCAAAAAGACATCAGGGTCCATGTGAGGTCAAGGGCAGAGTGGCAGAGATGTTTAAAGTTTTCAGGTCGGCAGACAGCCTTGGATGTACTCTGGGAGGGTTAGGTCAGTAACATCACGGCAGCAAGCGTAACCTAACCATCTTGAGAGATTAATGATTCGCTGCTCTCCTAGCCCAGAGACCCAGCAACAGTTTTCTCAAAATAACTCCCTGTACAAAGGGCAGAAGCACTGTGTGTGTCTGTGCATGTGTATGGGTGAGTTTGTGAGTATATCCCTATTATGAACATACATGCCTATGTGTACCATAAGGGAAGAGGCTGGCTCTTTTATTATAATAAATCCTTATTTTTTTCTTTCTTGTTTCATATATCATTGAGCCCCTCCAGTCTTCAAAGGCCTTGCCAGATTCATTGTAATGGCTCTAAATAGTAGGGAAAAAGTAGTGGGTTGAAGCATTTGAATGGGATGACCCTTCAGCTCTAGTGAATGTTGATTTGGAGTACAGGAAGGAACTGAGGAAGACTGGGGGGGAAGGGACACCTTTGAGGGTTTTTTTTTTTTCATAGTGACAGCTTAATCTATTGGTAAAGTTGGCTGATTGGTGGTAAACCTCATGGAGCATGAAAATTATACCACATGGCTAAGTTTTGCTTTTTCAACAACTGTGCAGTTCGGCTGACCTAAGTCTCATTTCCTGTTTCCATTATGGTTGTTAGTCCCAATTCCTTTCACATCTTCACCCAGACATATCTTATTCTGCAACCCGCCTGCCCATCTGGGCTCTGGGTGACCTCATGCTTGAGATGAGGCCTGCAAGCTGTGCTCAAGATGGACGGCCCCTGACGATGGGTGCAGGGGTGCTAGGCCTCCCTTTGCTCGTTGTGCTGCGCCGGGCTTTGCCAAAGCTTCTCAACATATGTTTGTCTGGATCTTTTCAAGGCTCATGCAGCTCTGTTTTAAATATTTAACCTTATATGAGGATGTCTGAGGCTTCCTGAAGTTATTCCTGTGATTTACAAAAGAGAAGAAATCTGATCATACAAATCTGAAGAGAATGATCAAAACACCAAACGGCAAATCCACTCACTTGCTGTCTTTGTTTTGGGAACTTTATGGGCAGAGAACTGAGCTCTCCTTTTTTGCCCTCCTTGCCAGTTTATCTGTCTATGTGTATTTATTGCACATCGTAAGTGCTAGGCACCAAGGTAGATACAAAAAAGCAAAAGTCTTAGAAACCCACCTTTGAGGCATATGGTCCTGTTGAGAGATATGGTTGACTAGTACAGAGTAGTGTTAATAATAGTAACAGCAAACCATTTTTGAGTGCTGAGTCTGTGCCAAGGCTTAATGTTATCTTTATTTGGGGGGGACGGGGGTCATATAGTGTATACTTTTTTTTTAATTTTAATTTTATATTGGAGCATAGTTGATTAACAATGTTTTGTTAATTTCAGGTGTACAGCAAAGTGATTCAGTTATACATATATCTTTTCTGTTTCAAATTCTTTTTCCATTTACGTTATTACAGAATAGCATTACCTAGAAATGTATCATCTCATTTAATTCTCATAACAATCCTATTAGGTAGGTGCTGTCTTTCTCCCATTACTCAAATAGAGAACCTGAAGTTGGCGTGACTGAGGAACTTGGCAGAACTGCTCTTCCAGGAGAGCCAGGATTCCCACTCAGTTCTTTTTGAGTTCACAGCCAGCTGGGGCTCCAAAGCTCCCATCTTCACTCGATGCTACAGCATCTCTCCAGTGCCAGCCTCTAGAGTGCAGAGTCAGCTCCATTGGAGCGAGGAGAAAAAGACCTGTGAAGGTTGGAGTCATCACTGGACTTTTCCCACTTACACACGGAAGTGGGACTTGGGCCTTCATTCAGGTTATTTGGAGTGAGCCCCGAACCGGAAGTAATTCACATCGACCCAGAGTTAAATTCCTGAGTCTGTTCCCAGTGTGTTCCTTCTAAACCGACATCATAATATTAGCATAAATGAGTATATTAAGAGATGGGGGCTTTGGTTGTTGTCATTGTTGTTTCTCATCCCGATTCTTCCCACCGAATCTACTTTAGATTATGTGGATAATTTCTTTCAGTTTAGAAGTTAAATCAATGTAAGAAATGCAGACTCTATAAGTAACTCTTCACATTCTTTGTTTTCTTTTGTAATTTCTTTGTAATTCTTTTACGATAGTGCAGTGATTAAGAGCGAGGGCTTTGGAGTCATACTGCCTGTATTTGAATCCTAGCTCTTTCACTTACCCGTGGTGGTCATACCCTCTCTGTGCCTCAGTTTTCTTATTTATACCTACCTTATAGGATTGTTAAGAGGATTAATAAGATATATAAATCTTAGAAGAGTGGCTGGGGCATAGTAAATACTTAATGCATGCTGGCATTACTGTTCAATAATGGTTGTTAGTTATTACTGGTGGAGGTGATTGGGCATATCTAGTTCCTTCTCAGTGACTACTAGCATCACAGGTGTTCTCTAAATATCTGTTGAATAAAAAACACAAAGCTTTTATTTACAATGTGATTCGAGACTTTGAGGCCAAAGGCAATGGTCACAGAATGAGCCTGAATTCTCAGGATTCTGTGTATTTTAAATTTACAGAATGTCGGAACTACAAGAATCCATACAGCTCTCCGGTTTTAGACCTGCTTAGTTTACAGATGAGCAAACAGATGTCAAAAATTCACCCCACCCCAGTGAGGCAGCCTGAGCAGGATTTTTATCCCCATTTAAGAGAAGCTAATAACAAGGGTTCTCAGCCTTGTAATAAAGGCACCTTCAATTAGTTAATTAGATGGCATGTAAAATTCTCAAGACACATTGAAAGTACTGTTCATCTTGATTCTTGATTAGAAGTAAACATCGACCATACAGAGATTCTCAAGGGTTGTTGATGATAATCAGTAAAACAAACTGGGGCTGCCCCACTAACTCCAGGGGCCTCAATTCCCATCATCGTCATCTATAAAAACGGTACCCTCTGGAGCATGCCCAACATAGCTCTGGCCCTGACGGAGAATTGTCTGCAAGCGTTTATTCACAGATTTGCTGTATTGGTTATAATATGGTGGCAGGTATAGCCACACTGTGAACCAGATATAGTTCCTATTCATTTAAAACAAACAAACAAATGGACATTCATTCAGCAAATTTACTGAGGACCACGATTCAAGAACTAAACCAGGAAACTATGGATGCCCTCATGGAGCTCACATTATCATGGAGATGTATGAACTGTTCAGAAACAATGGACTGGTTTGATAAAAGAAAAAAATTAAGTTGAATTATGGGATGCAAACAACTAACTAGGCAGCCAGTTAAACTTCTAACGGTGTTACTATGTGTGTTGTAAGGAAGGCACAATGTAAGTAGAACATATACCTGAGAATACACCATGCCAGGAATCTATTTTTTTATGGTTACTTTGCTTCATTTTTCTTCTGAAGATGAAAGTCAATATTATTTTCTCTTAAGGTAATGAGGTAGTCAACAGAAACAACTTGAAGTCTTGAATAAAGTAAGTTGCTAACTGGGTAAAATTTGAAATTTCTAAATAATGCTATAGATTTCAGAGATGTTTAAACATATGCTCAAAATTCTAATTTTATGCAATATTTAACATTGTGTGATTAAGCCAGAGTAAATCATATCAAAGACTAGTATGTTTATAACTCATTGGTTTTCCTTACTCAAGTCTACTCCTACCCAGTTTGCCTACCACACAGCAAATTTGTGGCCTTTGATCCATAAATACATCTTTTAAAAAATTAATATTTTCTTTTCCCGTGAAGTGAGTTACTAATCCCTTTATTTCTTCAGAGATATTTCGAAAGAGAACTTGGCAAGTTTGGGCAACCAAGTTATGCTTCAGTAGATGAGTAGATAAACTGTGATACATTCAGACAATGTAATATTTATTCAGAGCTAAAAAGAATTGAGCCATCAAGCTATGAAAAGTCTTGGAGGAAACTTAAATGCATACTACTAAGTGAAAGAAGCCAGGCTGACTTCTTTCTATGTGCTTCTAACTATGTGACATTCTAGAAAAAAATCAAACCATGGATACAGTAAAAAGATGAGTGGTTGCCAGGGGTTAGAAGGGAGGGAGGGATGAATAGGCAGAACACAGATTTTTTAGGACAGTGAAGCTACTCTGCATGATACTATAATGGTGGATACATCATACGTTGGTCCAAATCCATAGAATGTCCAGCACCAAGAGTGGACCATAATGTAAAGTATGGGCTTTGAGTGATAATGATGTGTCAGTATAGGTTCATCAATTGTAACAAAGGTACTGCTCTGGGGGATGACATCGATAATGGGGAAGGATATGCATGTATGGGGGCAGGGAGTACATGGGAAATCTCTGTCCCTTCTGCCCAATTTTGTTGTGAACCTAAAACTGCTCTAAAAAAAGAAGGTCTGTTAGAAAAAGAGACAGAGAAGTTTGGACTATACCTGCGTGTCATTTTCATAGTTCCGTTAGCCAGAACTTAAAAAAAAAAAATTTGAATCCATGTAAACATTTTGATTGTTAAATCTTAAGTATGTCTTAGTAGATTAGAATTTCAGGAAAAAAGACACCTCCAAGGTGAAAACGTGTAGATGATGCTTCAGCTCAGAGTGACCTGAGCTCTCAGGGACATTTAAGCTCATTAGCAGGATTCTCCTACAGAAGCACTCCCGGTCCTGGTCCTGCATTTCACAGTTCTTAGAAAAATCTTCTCATTGATGCTGGGGTGTTGCACTCCAGCTGAGAGCCTGAGGTCTTTAACTGAAAGGCAAACATATTGGTTTTATATATCTTGTGCTTTCTGGAGGGTGTAGCTTTTTTATTTTTAAAGCGACAAGGGTGAGAAAATGAAAGGGGAAGATCCAATCACATGTAACTATATTAAACCGCCCACCAGCTGTTTATAACTTAACACATCATTCCACCCTACAAGAAGTCTTTAACATATGAAAAGGACATCCTTGCGGAGGTGTGGGGGGGACTGACAGGTGGAACTGGGTGAAATGGGACACTTGCTTTTGATGGTGTGAAAGTTATCTTTTGTGAGTTATTGGTATTCTTCTTCCACTGTTTTCTTAAAGATTAGCCTTAGGGAACTTAAATAATTAGGCATAAAATCTCTGGCAGGATATTTAATCAATCACATCTTGGTTTCAGCCAATGGGAGCGCTGTGGTCAGCTGTGTCCCGGTGTGTTCTAGAACAAGCCACAACCTTGGACAATCCGGTCGCACTGCTGGCATTTCTGTTTATTGTGTAGCCTGAAGTTCTTCTTTGTAGGCAAACTGAAAAGGAGCAGCAAACTGATAATACTTCGAAAGTCTACACCTCAGGGAGAAATTTGGGGATTTTCTAACTCTCAAAGTTCCAGTAAGGATGGGGAGAAGTGATGTAATTTGTGTAGGCTGGTAAAAATGCCCAGTCTGGTTTTTGACATTTCAGTTCATGGGTGTATTAGTCAGGGTTCTCCAGAAAAACAGAACCAATAGGATGTGCATGTGTGTATATTAAAAAATTATACAAATATTTATTTTAAGTAACTGGCTCAGATGATTATGGAGGCTAGCAAGTCCAAAATCTCCAAATGGACCATCAGGATGGAGACCCAGGGAGAAGCTGGCAGTCACGAGCCTATTCTCATGTTTACAGGGGGCTGGGGGACCGAGTCTAGGCTGTGAATTTGAGAATCACACTGCTAACAGAACAAAGTCTCACCTCTGAGCTGGTCCAGCCCTCCCCCCAGTACCACAGGGAGCCCCGTTAGCTTCTCCCAAGCCCTGGTCAGGCCTGGCATCATCTCAGACCCCTGCTTAGGACAGGGGATGTGGCCAGCATGCTTCTTCCTTCAACCTGTTGGTACATTTTCTTGAAAGAATAAAAGTTGTCTTTCTCCTGTGGTGAAAAAAAAAAGTAGGTTAACAGCAATAGGATGAGCCTAAATAATAAAAAATTATAGCTGACAGTTATTTGCTACTGTGTGTCAGGAATGTTTGAATCCTCACAAAAGTCTATGAGGTAGCAAGTACCCTGGAATCGATAAACTGCTCAAATCCCAATTCTCCCACTCACTGGCTGTGTGAACTTGGCAAATCCTTTAGCCTCTCTGTACTTCAGTTTCCTTACTAGGAAAATTAAGAATAATCATAGCATGCACTGCTGAAGATTATTGGGAAGATTAAATGAGTGATCCCACACGGAGTGTGTATCAGTAGAACAGTGCCTGGTGTATTAGAAGCAGTCAGTAACAGTCAGCCATTGTCATTATAGAGGAAGATAGAACAAAACAACGGCGGGGTATAGGCATGACAGCCATCTGCAACCTAGAAATTGTGTATATGCCGGGCATCCCCGCGTGAGAATATCCAGCATATTTGTTAAGTAGATAAATGAACACATCCTTCCACTGAAGTCTTATAACCAAAGTTCAAGTTCAACCAAAAACATCCCATTCCAGTCTCCCTTGGCAAACCCACAACCAATCTTGCCAACGAGAATATGAAGGGAGTCCTGACACTTGTCATGTGTGTTCTTCAGTACTTCCTTTTGATTATGTTGATTGAGTTTGGATTAAATCCAACCACCTTATGCATGGAGTTTCACCTAGAGATGGAGGCAGATTAAAGGGCACGGCAGCATAAAATAAAAATGAACCACCCAAGATAATTCAGCATGCGCTAGCATGAGGGACTCACAGACCTGAATTTCCCCGTGTTTATTTTATTGTGTCTCAGGCTACAGGAATTATCTCGCAGAAACATTTTTCGACTTAACGGTGATCTTGGGATCTCCGTACTGAAAATCAATGTGCATTTTGTTTCATTCTAGAGTGCTTCAACAACAGTAGCCTAAACTGCTTTAGGATACTCATTGTGCCATTAGAAGTCAGCCACCGCCAGTAGACCTTAGATTTCGTGTAACTCAGTCAAGGACATTTTGTAGCCATAATGGCCCAAGTCACAGGGGAACTACTGGTAAGATCTTTAGGTTTAAGTGACTTTTTGATTTAACGGCTTAGGGTTTCTCCACTTTTCCTACCCTTATTTGTGAAACTGAACTGATTTCTGAATGTAGTTTGCTCGCCACTTTTTTTTTTTTTTTAAAGAACATGTTGGGGGTAGGAGTTTATTAATTAATTAATTAATTTTTGCTGTGTTGGGTCTTTGTTTCTGTGCGAGGGCTTTCTCTAGTTGTGGCAAGCGGGGGCCACTCTTCATCGCGATGCGCGGGCCTCTCACCATCGCGGCCTCTCTTGTTGCGGAGCACAGGCTCCAGACGCACAGGCTCAGTAGCTGTGGCTCACGGGCCTAGCTGCTCCGCGGCATGTGGGATCTTCCCAGACCAGGGCTCGAACCCGTGTCCTCTGCAGTAGCAGGCAGATTCTCAACCACTGCGCCACCAGGGAAGCCCCTACTCGCCACTTTTAACTATTTGGTTTCTTTTACTTCTCTGACTTTGCTTATTGCTGCTTTGGAGACTGATGCCCTTGTCGGTTTCTTTTGCCTGGGGCTTTGGCTAAATGAGAACTTTCAAAACCCTCACACAGTTACTCTCTGACCATGAGAGAATCTTGCTTCAGAGCACTCCCCCTAGCCTGAAAACCCATGCCCTAGGCCCCATATAGTTGTTTTCTCCTGGTGGCCTCAATCTTTCAACTCTAAGTATGGAAAACCAAAAAACGGCAACAAATGGTTTTATGCTAACTAGGTTGAAAGGGATTCTCCAGTCTGCTATTAAAAAATCAAAAATCAGTTAGACCCTCACGTGGAGGCCAGCGCATTGTTAGGTAATCAGGGTTATTTACTAATGTTTTGACAGCTCCACTTAGCATAAAGGTCAACTGGTGACACTTCTGACCACATAGGCCCTCACACAATGTTTTATTGACTTGGCTGACTTATAAATCCTATATCCATGAGATAATTGGCAACACACTCCTTCACAGATGTGAGTTATGCAATCAGGGTGGGAAAAAGAGCTACTGAAGCTGGCTTGCTGGAAATCTTTACTTCCAATCTATAAAATATAATAAGGTTAAGAATAAAAAAGAGTGCCAAACACCAGTGTTTTGTAAAGCGGTTTACAAATGTAAGGCAATATTGTCGGCATTAACAAGATTGATTGATCGTCTGTCTATCTATCCAGCTATCTATCCAGCTATCTATCTTTCTATGTCTATCCATCTACCTATCTATTCTAAGACATCTAAACCTGAGGACTCCATTAAATGTCAAGATAATCAGTGTTACATATTTTTATTTTTTGCAAATAGTCCTCCAGACCTGTACAGTGGAGACCAACTTTGGTTTCAAAGACTGTGTTTTAGGTTGTTGTTTTTTTTTTCAATGAGTAATTTCTTCTGCTTACCCATTCTTTATTTTGATACTGAGTCTCATAGATCAATTACTACTATTAATCAGCTAGAAGAGTAAATGAAATTAATACCACAGACACATGAAGCGTCAGTCTTGCCAGCTGGTGTGAACTGTAAAAGGTGGAGTGTGTGTGTGTGTCATAAATTGTTCTGTATGATGATATGACTATTGTTATTTGCAGAAAACTTTATATTTTTTTAGGTCAAGAAGCCTGTAATTCTCCAAGTGATCTCTGAACCTTATTTAATGCAGCAAACCACAGAAGGAGCTGAGCTAAACAGTGTCTGCAAGTTGGGAAGTAATAACTTTCCTCATCCCTTCCGTAAGTGACTTGTGCCTTTGTGATGAATGCAGACCCTTCCTTCACGAGGGTTTCCCGATATTATACACTTGTAGCAAATAAGGTTAGAACCTTTAAAATATAGCATTTAGTAATGTGCTGGAAATAGCTTCTTCTCGATTCCTTTAAAGGTCACCGCATTTGCTTTCCAGGCGTCATTTTAACTCAAGCCTCTACCGAGTGGAACTGAGATCATGCTTGCCTTTGCGCCTTCAATTTTCCCAAACTTAAGAGTGAAATGGCAGGATAAAGTGGAGTGTGTGTGTGTGTGTGTGTGTGTGTGTGTGTGTGCACGTGCTCTTGTGAGTTTAGATGTAGCAGTGCATTGTCAAGATAATCTCAATGTTGGATACATGCAGGCGGCTTCTTCAGTTGGAGGTAAGGTTAGGCTTGTATTATCCTCTGTCCAGAAGCCAAGCTTCTAGGAGTGAAATTGGGCAACAGGTACTAAAGGAAAACAAACTCTGCAGAAAACTCTCAAAGCACAGAAAACTCTTTTGTGCCTTGCCTGAGCACTCCATCTGTCCCCAGCCAAAGTATATTAATAAGACCCTAGCCAGGTAAATTAGCATCAACCCACAAGTTTTGCTGCTGTTCCACTGGAAAAAAAAAATTCATTAAGCCATTGATATAAAGCAAGAATAGTCAACCGCAGCCTTGCTATCAAAATTAGTATTGGAATGGTAGAGTGACACGAGAGACAATTTCACACCAACTGACACAAATCAAGGCCAAACTGGAAAAAAGAGAACGGCTTCTTTTGTAAAGCATGGTTCACTGATTCTAGAATCATCGCTGTCTTTTGTCAGTACTGCCAATATCCTCACCTTCCTCATGTCATCAGCACCATGGCTAACATCATCTTCATCATGTTTATAGTCGGCAGTCATGTTTCCTTTTACAAGTACACTAAAGATGAATAGTGGTCCATATCTGCTGAGAGCCTGCCCTCCATGTTCATGTCCCAGCTAATTCTGATCCCCTCTCTGCACATTAAAAACTACCCAGAACTCCAAGCCCAAGGTCGAATTTCTCTTCCTCTTTCTAGGGCCTCTCTGCTGAATTCCTCATAGTAGCCACTGTCTGGCTATTAATAATTTTTCATTTGTAATTATCGTTTTTGGTTGTTAGTCATCTTTTCAAGTGTGCATGTTTTGTTGGTTTGGCTAGAATATAAGGGTTTGATGGCAGAGACTGTGTTTTTTGTACACTGGTGTAGATACCATATTATTTATATTAGTGCCTTATTAAATGTAGCACTTAATAAATAGTCAACAAATAGTTATCAATGATTGCAACTTTACAGGGAAGTTGGAGAATTTGTTCATGGCCAGATATCCCTATAAGTGGTATTAAGTTAGCCAGATGAGTTTGTGGAGACTGTGCCATAGGCGCTCATGACAGGGAACATGAGTGTCAAGGAAGGAAGGGTGCAAAGAGGTCAAGAAATTTGGAATTTGTATTAAGTGGAGGTGATTTCTCAGAAGAAAAGGGACTTGGCCTGGGTTTTAACATGTTCTATGCACTTGACATGTAAGTTTCACAAACTCTGTTGAGAGGGTTGGAGAAGATGCTATGAGGAGGATGTAAATGTGAAATCAGAGAGTTAAACCAGCAGCACAAAGAGGAAGTGATATTAGTGAAAATCAGGGTCAAGAGTTTGCGTTTGGCAACACGGATGGACCTAGAAATTATACTAAGTGAAATAAGACAGACAGAGAAAGCCAAATATCATATGGTATCACTTATATGTGGAATCTAAAAAAATAACACAAGGGAACTTATTTACAAAACAGAAATAGACTCACAGACGTAGAAAACAAACTTACGGTCACCAAAGGGGAAAGGGAGTGGAGGGGTAAATTAGGGATTTGGGATTAACAGACACACACTACTACATACAGAATAGATAATCAACAAAAACCTACTGTACAGCACAGGGAACTATATTCAATATCTTGTAATAACCTATAATGGAAAAGAATCTGAAAAAGAATATATATATATATATATATATATATATATATATAACTGAATCACTTTGCTGTACACCTGAAACATTGTAAATCAATTGTACTTCAATAAAAAAATTAATCTGAAAAAAAGAGTTTGCATTTGGACTAGACAGATGACAATTGTCCTTAGAAGATTTTGAATAACTGAGATATGCCCTCCATTCAGTACATGTAAAGGATTGTATTAAAGGCAAGAGGAAGTGAACAGGAAAAGAGGTTACCGTCACTTATGGATGGAATAACCAGAATCTGAGCAGGGTCTTGAGAAAAAAAGGGAGAGAAACGAATGAGAAGCAGAGCGAGCTGCTTAGACTTGCGAAGGAATGAGAGGATGACACTGTCGATGATACTGGAGCCTCAGGGGAAAGCAAGGATTCACCTTTGTTCCATCCCCAGGTGAGAAGGGTGAGCGGTGAAATACTATAATCCCAGCTGATCATGAAAGTAGGTGGGTGGGAGATCTTCTACTCCCTAGTTCCAAAGAAATCTCTCTTTAGGGTCCAGCTCTCGGACAATGATGGGAAGACTTAAGGTTACATAGATTTGAGGCAGGTGAATTGAACTATCCTTAGCCTTTTAGCAGAGAGATGGTGAAAAAAGCCATTGATTGGAAATCAGGTGCTCTGGGGTCTCCACTTGCCATGTCTTTTAACTGCACATCATTAACTTCTCTGAGCTTTGAAAAAACAGAAGCAACAGACTAAATAATTGCTAAGCAAGCTTTCATATTCTGTGTTCTATACTGGGTTTCGGCACACCATTGCTTCAGTAGGTTGGTCAATGAAATATACAGCAACGTGTTTGCATCATTACAAATGAGAGTACAGTACAGACTTGCAGACCCACACTCGTGCAGTGTATTTTCCTCCAACTTGGAAATGTTAGCTGTGTGAGTTTCAGAATAAAAACCTGCCATGCGAACTCCCTCCATTTGGGTTATTTATTTGCTGTAAACAAAATGACACCTCGCTGTAGCTTGGAATCTCTCAGGCACTTTTGAATATATCTACGAGAAGATATATGAATACATTTCCTTGACTGATGGTTCAAAATGCCATCCACACCTGAGTCTGATGAAGATTCTAGCTCCAGCTACCAATTTACAGGAGAGAAGAGAGAAAAGTGTTAACCTATACCATGGGATTGCATTCAGCTTCATCCAGACTGTGGAAAAATCTTCAGGGCATTATTACCTGATTGCCTAACAAACACATTATAAGAAAGACAAAAGAGAAGTGAGATGGAACCCATAGATACTTTAAATGCTTATAAATGAATTATAATATGTGGACTTCATTTGCCTCCTAATTCAAACATACAAATTTAAAAATTATGACGTTCATGCGAACTGTAGATGTGATCACTGACTAGATATTTGATAATTATTTACAAAATATTGCTAATTTTAAAGGCTGTGATAATGGTATAGTGGTTTCTTAAAGATTTGATCATCTTTCAGAGATACAGGAGTTACATACTGAAATATTTACAGGTGAAATTACATGGTATACAGTTAGCTTCAAAATAATATGGGGGGAGGGGTGGCTGAAACCAGGATTGGCCATGTGTAGATTATTGTTGAGGCTGGATAATGGCTACATAGCAGTTCATTGTACTTTTATGTGCTTAAAATTCTCCACAATAAGAAAAAAAATTAATGCCATCGACTTACACTGAGCATTTTCTTTGATTCTTGGAGCTTTCTTAGTACTTCCTCAGTGACAGGTTGGACTATCCCTACAAGAATGTGATATAGACACTGATGTTTTTTGGTAGAAGATTATTAATGCTTAAATGGGGAAAGAATTGCTAACAGATATAAAATTTAGTTTTTATCGTTCTAATGGATTCCCCCTTTCCTTCCCATCCCCCGTTTCTAAACTGGGATAAGGAGGGGAAAAAAACAACTTAATTTTTCTGGCATTGCCATCTCTATCGGGAAATCCTTTGGCCTTTTTGTAGAGGCAAGTCCCTAACTGAGAACATCCCCTGTGCACTGACCAGGCCCATCATTTAGACTCAGACTTAATTCTCCTGGATTCCATGTAATTTCCAACCAATAAATATGCTCTAGAGAGACTTAGGACATTGGGAATCCAAATGAAAAAGCTGTAGTTGTGGACTTTCTGGGGCCCATAGAAAGTTGAGATGAGCCTTTTCCCTTTGCCCTCACATCCCTCCCTATAGTGATATTTGTAGTGGACATTTGTTCTAAGAGTATCCTGATTTTCACTGTTGGATTCTCTTCTCCTCTCCTCCAATAGACTTTAGAGGAAGCTGACCTCACTCCCTGATCTAGGGGTGGTCTTGGATTGGCTAAACCCAATCAGTACATTCCATTCCCTTGGTTATGGCCGTTCATTCTGGGGAAGACATATGCCCCACATTGGTCCAATCAGTGTGTATCTTAGCACTGTTGCAATACTGGGGCAGAAGGAATCTCTCCTACTGGACTTGAGCAAGGATGATTGTATCCCTGACTTTGTCAGACAATTATCCTGCTACAACTAGGAGAGTAAGTATTAGGATGGAACTCAGGTTGAGGATTGCTGAGCAGAAAGATGAAAAGAAATTGGCTCTTTGGAGACATGACTGAGAAGCTGGATCTATCAACCATGAAACTGCCGTTCCTTGAGACTGTATTTGTTCTGAGGGCCAACAAATCTTGATTGGTTAAGCCAAATGAATTGTGCTTTATTTCATTTGTTTCTAAGAGCATCTTAGCATAAATGGAACATGCTTACCTACTGACATAGAAAAGCTGGAGATAGAATATTTCAGTGAAGAATCCAGGGGTGAGAATATACTGCTCACTTTGCCTCTTAAATGGGTCTATGCTCCATATTGGGTATATTAAAACAAGATTGAGACAATCTAGTTGGAGACATCAAATAAACAAATGTTAGGTGATTAGACAAACTGAAAGACATGATTTTGCTGAGTCTGATCCTGTCTAGTGAAGCTGGACAACTAAGTAAAGGGTAGAGGTAATAGGTCAAGATTAGCAGAGTAACCTGAGTGATGTCACTAGATGTCGGGGGCTAGGAGCAGAAGGAAACCTGGGTTTAAACTCTTCCTATTTCTGTTCCCTCTTTGTAAAAACCCATATCAACTGTATAGACCAGAAGGCGTGTCCCAGATGGCACTAGATTGCTCCACGAGAATGGACCACACTTGACTTATTCACCTTTGTATGTATTAATTGAATGTCACGTGTATGTTAGGCACTGTTCTAGGCACTGGGAAACATTCCAATATAAGGAGATCAGATCAGTAAGCAACTAGACAAGTAAATAATATATAGCCTCTCAGATAGCAATAAATTTCATGGAAAAAAAAAAAGAAAGTAGAATAAAGCAGGCAAAAGAGTGCCAGGGAAGAGGGACAAAATATATAATGGCCAAAAAGATGACATTTTAGCAGAAATCTGAGCAACATGAGGAGAGAGCCATGTGGACATCTAGAGGAAGAGATGGCAGCCAGTACAAAGGCCCTTGGTAGGAGCAAGCTTAGCATGTTTGAGGAATGTTAAGGAGAATCAGAGTGGCTGGAAGGGAGTAAATGAGGAGAAGACTCACAGGAGCTGAGGTCTCAGAGGTAGTGAGAGGCCAGAACATAAGGGTCATGGAGGCCAATCTAGGCACTTTGATTGAATTATGAATTATTTGGAATGCTATCACAAGTTAAATTGGGGAACCACCATGTTTTACTCATTTCTTAGTTTGAAGAAGGAAGTGAAAATTATAATTGCTTATAAAACAAGCCAAACAGAACAGAAGTGGGCAAAGAAAAATGCAAACCTCCTCCCTTCCATACCTTCCTCCCATTCTCTCCCATCTAAACACTCCTAGAAACAGAAATTAACAATTTGCTGGGTAGTCAACTATACATCTTTCCTAAGCTCATACAAATATATATCTCCCTGCAACACACATAGAGTATGTATGTATGTTTATAATTATTTCTTATTCTTATTAAAATACGATTATGTTAGGGACTAGTCTCTGCATCTTGCTTTATTTGTGGAACAATATTTTGTGCACCAGGTCAACAGACATCTAACATAATCTTCTCCATCTTGCCATTTTGTTGTTCCTCATTTTCTTACACCTCTCACGAGGATGATGGCAAAGAATAAGATCTGTGATGTAAGTGAGTCCTCCTAAAATTTTCTGATATAATATTCCAGATCATGGATGTCAGTAGAAATAATTAATAAATGATTTTTTACAAGTTCAGCTCACTCTTGGTGCTGAATCAGAATTTTCTATCTTTCCCTCTAATCATCGGTTTGCGCAGGCCTCAAAAGTCATTTTGCCTAGAAATTTGGGACAAAAATCAAGAAAAGGTAAATATTAGAATCATGGAATTTTGGAATTGAAAGGTACTTAAGATATTACCTGATCTACTCTCCTTCTGTAATTAATTCGATAAATATATACTGAGTGCCTAGTTCTCGGTAGGTACCAAGGAAGATGTTAGAGACAAAAAGTTGTCTAGGACACAATCTCAGTCTTCATCTTAACATCAGGGCAAGTGAAGGCTCAAAGAGATTGGGAGGCTTTTCCAAGACACATTAGGGAAGTGACAAATGTGATTGGAACACAAACCAGTTAAACCAGTTAACCAGTGCAGGGTTCTTTCCATTGTATCTCACAGCATATGGAAGTTTATAACAGTAAATAACTAAAGGCCAGTCCTGAATGCTGTCATTTGCAAAAAATTTAGCTATTAGAGGTCCACGCAGTGAATGAAATACTAGTTAGACTGCTCTCATCTATCAGGAGCTGGTAATTTACTCTGAAAAATCTAATTTCAACCCACTTTCTTAGAGGGTAAATTTTATTCCATTTCCTTTTCTCAAGGCTCTGTCATTAGCATATTAAACTAATGAGTGAATCAATTATTTAAAACTGGCAATATTTTTTATTATGTCTAATTAAGTGTTTAATCAGGACATTCTGGTCTTTAATTCTGAAAACAGCATTCACCACAGGATGAATGAAATGACTGGGTGGAACTTTCCTAACAACCTCTTGTACGCAGAGGACTAGGAAGGAAGCTGGAGGCTTAGAGGCGAAGGTGAACAGGAACGAGTCACAGAAGAGACAGGAAGTGACAACAAGCCTAATCAGCAGCAGCTGAGGATGATGACTGCATGTTGCTGAACAGACTTGACAGTGGGGAAGGGTAACTACCACCTCAACTTCAGGATATGGTTCCTGGAGTCTCCATTGCACAATAAAACTGATATTTAGGGCAGTTAAAGCATTCTTTGCTTTTCTCTAGACTCCTGTAAGTATTTACCATATCATTTAAGTGTTAGTTAATGAAGTACCTCAATAGTCATACAGTATTTTAAAAACCATCTGAAAATTATTTAACCAATAATTATAATACATTTCAGGAGATGTTTTTGATTTCAAAAACACAAACTTAATATTTACCAAGTTCACTGTACCTACTGGTATGCCAACATATTACCTAAAGGCCAAACTATCCTAAAACTAACAGTAAATCATTACAAAAAGATCCCAGAAAATGTCCAGGAGCCACTCAAAGCAGATAGGGAAAGTGGGAGACAGAGGTTAATTCACATATGCATTCCTTTATTCAATGAATACTTATTCAGTGCTTCCTGTATACCTGAAACACTCTGATTCTTATTAGAGATATAAAAGATAACAAAACAGTCATGATTCCTACTTTCTCAAAACTTGCAGTTTACCAAGAATATGGACAAACTAGAAATTACAATGCCATGTAGTAAATAGTAAGATAATGTTACCAAATCCAAATTCATTCTGCTTACTGCATGACAGACCATTAAATTGGGAGACGAGGTGTTTGGGAAAGGAATAACAACTTTATTTGGAAAGCCAAATGTCTGAGAGGATGGCAGACTAATATCCTAGAGAGCCATCTTACCCAAGTCAGAATTCAGGCTTCTTTTATACTAAAAAAGGGAGGAGGTGTGGTTGGTTGATGCAAACTCCTTGGTGTTGGAATCCTTTGTTCTTTTGGCTGCCCACATAGGTCAGGTCACTACGTTCCTATGAACCTCCAACAAGACAAATGTTATTCTCTGTTCTGCAACTTTTTATCTCTATATGAGTGGGAAAATGTTATACCCTTACAGGTCAGAGCCTTGAGAATGGACTATCCTGTATATTTCAGGCTATAGGCAACATTCTTAACTCAAAGCAAAAACAATAGAATACAAAGGTTGAAGTAAAACCAACAGATCTAATATGGAGTCAGATTTGTTCTTCCCTATTACAATAAGAGTATGTTCTGAATGCTACAGGAGTACTCAGGAAAGGGAAGTCAGGAAGCTTGTGAGAGGAAATTGTATGAGGAAATGAGTTGACAGCACCAGACCAGTAGAAGTGAACTTCCTTTTCCAGCAGGAGAAATGAAATATTCTAACTGACCCACTCACTGAAAACAACCAAAAATGTTTGATAAGTTATTTTAAAAATCTTGTATTTTTTCACATGTGTCAGTGAGCAGGAACAAAATTAAGTCTAAAAACTAGATGAAAACAAGAACTCAGGTCAGCACAGCAGGAAGCTAGCTTTTGCCCTAAGTACATTCTCCAAACAGGGTGAACTTGAGCTTCATATTTTCACAGACATAGTGTACAGGGGACGGAAGACTTCCCAGTGTTGTCCCCACAATTGTGGAGAGTCCAATAGGTCAACCATGAGGATTAAGCTGGGATACCAAAGGTATGTACCCACAGTGTAGAGTGAACTAGAAATAAACATACCTCAACTCTCTTTTTACTCCAGGAGACTGCAAATAAAGCTGTTATTTTTAACTTTAGCTCTGAGTGGAAGAGGAAAAATAATCCCTTGAGAAATAGTAAAACTTCAAGCCAGCCCCCCAAATATTAGAATTCTGAATGCTCAAAACTTAGGTGACTCCAACCCTCCTCCCCTGCAAAAAAAACCCTCTGAAGATGAGATGTTAGCTTAAATCAATTTCAGGTTGGTAACAGCTCTCAGATTCCTGGCAGTAACAAACACAGGTCTCTCTGGGGGAATTTACCTTTAATCCACATTATACATTACACAAAGAAATAAGACACCATGAGTGAAAGCCAGCAGAAACAAAAGAGAGAATTATCAGACCCTTCCCTAAACGCTTCATATATGAGAATTATTTAAAACAACTATCATTAGTAAGTCAAAATAAATAGAACAAGATTAAAAATATGTTTTGGGTGCAGAAACTATAAAAAGTGACCTTGCAGATCTGAAAAGGTACCAAATAAAGTTTCTAGAAATTAAAAATAGAACAATTGAAATTAAAATCTCAATGGTTGAGTTTAACAGCAGAGTAGATTCAGCTGAATTAACAAAATTAATGAAATAGAGATATATTCCAATTACTATATCTCTAGCAACCAGAATGCAGCACAAAGAAAGATGCAAAGACATGGAAAAAATGAAAGAGAAATTAAGAGAAGTGGAGGATAGAGTGAAGTGATCTAGCATCATCTAGAAGAAGGGGAGAAAGAGTATGTCAGAATCTACTAGCCACTCAAAAGGATCCAAACTCTCTATTTCCAGGACACATAGACTGTATTTCTTAGCCTCACTTGCATTCCATCAATGAACACAAAAATTATGTGTGCCTGTTCTAGATTGGTTCATAAAACACCTTTCATGTGTGTTCCTCCTGGTTCTTTTCTCCTTCTGGCTGACTTCGGTGGAGATGCCTTTGGAAAGCCATATGTTTAAGAAGCAGTGCTTCTGTCAGCTGGGTCCCTGAATGACCATGTAGAGGAGATTAACCCTGCCTAATTATGCATCTGCTCATGACTGTTAAGAAATAACAGAGATCTATTGTGTTGAGCCACTGCATGTTTGGGTCCATATGTTACCACAGTGTAACTCACTGGACATGTACTAGAGGCAACACTTTAAAGACAATGGCAGATAATTTTCTAGAATGGATGAGAGATCCAATCTCCTATATAGGAATCCAAAGAAATGGAAAGTAGGAAAAACCAGCAAATAAACAAAATCCATACTAAAGTGCATTATAGAGAAACTGCAGAACACTACAGACAAGAAGATCTTAAAAGTAACTGGAAAAAATGCCAAGTTACCTTCAAAGAAATAATATTCCAACTGAGAACTGACTTTTCAACAATAACAAGTCACAAGAAAGTAAATTGATATCTTGAAGATATATTCAGAGAGACAATATTATCTTACAATTGCATGCTTACAGAAATATCTTTCAAGAGTAAATCCAATGTAAAAACATTTCTAGACAAACAAATACTAAGAATTTATCACCAAAGGAAGCTTACTAAGGAAATACTAACAGATACACTTCAAGTAGAGGGAAAGTGATCCCAGGTGTAAGATCTGAGGATGAATGATGAAAACAAAAATATAAGTGGATAAACTTAAGTATTGACTATAATGTATATATCTATATATATAAAACTGTATATATCTATATAGATATAGTCATTTCATTGACTATGTGAAATGACAATTACAGTGTCTTAAGTGGTTCAGAATAATAAAATGACAATACATTAAAACAACAGAATTAAGTCAAGAGCTGGAGGTTGGGATTGAAAGGTTGAGTCTCTTTTATTTGGGGGAAGGAAGTAAAGATATTGAATAAATTTAAACTTTGATGATACAGGCCTAGATGATACAATTTCTAGAATCAAAATAGTGTATATTACTCTAAATTATGAAGGGGGATAAAGTAATGATAAAAAATTGTCAAATGATACAAAAGGCAGCAAGAAAGGAGAGAAAAAAAATTTTTGAATGTAGAATAATTAAATGGTCCATAATTAGATGTTTGAAAGTACATTTAAGTATATTGTTAGCTACAATAAATATAAATAAGCTAAGAGTTCCAGTTTTAAAAAAAGATTGTTAGACCAGATAAATATCCACAATATAGCATATGCTGCTTACAAGAGATACAGAAAAACTATAAGGTCACAGAATAGCTGAAAATCATCAATTGGGAAAAAATATGTTAAGATGAATTCTAACTAAAAGATTATATATATTAATATGTAATAATAATAAAGTATATTATTTTACATATAATTAAAGATTATTATATACTGAAGAATAGAATTAAAAACAATACATTCTAGGTATTAAAAAATTATTGTATAATAATAAAAAGTTCAGTTAACCAGGAATGTACAACAATTCCATCCTTTTAACAACTAAAAACACAGACTTAGAATATATAAAATGAAAACTAACAACATTCAGGAAGAAATTTAAAAATCCATCAACATAATGGGAGATATTAACATACCTATTTCAAAAACTCATAGAGCAAGCCAAAAATAATCAGCTTAGATACAGAAAATTTGAACAACGTAATTGGCAGATTTATCAGTTGGGTTCATATAGAACAATGCAATCAACAAATGCAGAATAATTTTTTTTCAAGCACAAACCAAACATTTACTAAAATGGAACACATAAAATGGGCCATAAAACTGATTAATAAAAGTTTAAAATATATAGTTCTGCTGACTACAGTGAAATTCTTAGAGATCAACAATAGAAAGCTGACTGGGAAAAAAACTCATATATTTGGAAATTAAGAAGTACACTTTTCCACTAATTGTGGGTAAATAAATCACAATGGAAATTAGTTTATATTAAATTTAACACAGAATTGCCAACATGCAACAATTTTTGACCTATAAAAATAGCAATTTTATTAAAATTAACCTAATATTTAGAAATGAACTCTAACCAAAATACTCCATTATTAAAACGTGGGGATATAGCTAAAGCTGTACTATAAGAAAATGTATAGCCTCCCAAACATTTTTTTAAAAGAAGGTCTGAAACTAAATATGTCAATTATTTAACTTGTGAAGATAAAACTCAAAGAAAACAAAAGGAAGAAAGTAATGACTGAAAACCAAAAAAAAAGGTGCTTTGAGGGAATTGAAAACAAACAAAAAACCCAGTTTGATTGAATACAGCACAGGATGGGTGAGAGACTAGCCTGGAGAGTCACACAGGGACAAACCACGATGTGTATTTTTGCCATATTACATTAATTATGAATTATATAAGCTCTATTACTTACTCGGTTTATCAAACTTCATTCTCCTAATGAAGGAAGGTCAACATTGCCTGAACTCACAGTGGGTATTGGCTGCCATGCACAGCCATTTGAAGTCTGAATTTTCAAGATATTCTGGTCTGTGTGCTGTTTTTGAATCTTGGATACATACATATAATAGATACCACACATACACACACATCCATGCACACACACAAATATATTTACACATCCATCCATCCATACATATATACATGAGTTTTTGAAATAAGCAAGAGGAGGTAGATGGAATGCAATTAATCAACATCTAGAACTCTCTTGTAAAAGCAGAAAAGTGTACAAATGGATTGTTTGTTTCTGATCTTTTGAATTTAGAAACAAATGGATTTATGAACTAACCTATTTTTAAGTAGACGATAGTGTCTCCACCGATCTTTAGTTGTGGTCCATAACCTGACTATGGAAAATAGTATCTTATAAGCCAAACACCAGCAGGACAGAACTTCTAGTTAATACCTATGAAGCATTTATCTTAAATTGACTGGTTCTTCTATCACATATTGACAGTTTGGCTGGCCCTTTCTAAGCAAGAGAATCCTTTAAAAAGCTTGCTGTGATAATGCTTTTACAATACTCTGATGGACCACTTGTTAGAACCAATGTGTCCTAAACCACAGTGGTCTCTGCCAAATAAGTTCACATGTGTGGGCTGCTTAGTAATTTCAGATTACTTTTATCACCATGGACTGTTGTGTATTGTTAATAATGCAACAACCAGCTTATTATCCATTGTCAGAAGATCTGTTTGACCACCATTAATGTTTTCAGAAAAAAAAATTCCCTTCCAATGAATTTTCTTTATATGCTTTTGCTATGATTCTTCAGGTCTTTCAGAACTGAAGCTCTGTAGAAAACACGAGAGTTACTCGCATATGCCAGTTGGCAGGCTAGCTCGAGATGTAATTGAAGACACATTTTTCCATGGATTAAAGTGTTTTGTTTAGCAATACATTTCCTATTATACTTTTTTGCACATTTAATGTTTTTTTCAGAAATAGTTCCTTTCATGGTTTCCTTTTTTAAAAAAAAATATTTAATAATGTGAGAAGAGGTTTGTTGTGGTTTGGGTGTGGCTAAACCAGTTGTGGCCCTTCAAATATTCATGCATTGGAATAATCACATCCTTTTTTATGGGAAACCATTCTGTTTTTCTCACAAAAACTCACGAGAGTTTGCAACTTCCGTTTTCCTTAAATCTGGGTCACACAGGACTATAAATCTTAGGCTCTTGGGACCAAAAGGCCATATATTGCTTAAGGGACTTTTTCCATGAGTCCAGAGGTTTTGTGATAGGGTGCTACCATCTCTTCTCATCGTCCTCTTCTGGGACAGCCACTCACGTGTTGGAGAAAGGCAAGAACTGAATGTCACTTAGAGAAAAGAGGCAATCAGCAAGTGGAGGTTTCCTTCATTGTTCAACCCTATTCTGGTGAACAGGCTTTGCGTTGCTGGTGGAAATTCAAGCGTGAAGCCAATTTTTATGCTCTAGATGACAAAAAAATGCAGCTAATTCCAAAGGGTTTCTCCTTCTTTCCCTGGCAGCTGGTGTGTTTACATAGTGGGGATAAAAGGCCTGACATCTGTGTTTACATTTCTACGTAGCAGGGTCCCCCAAACCCACAGTTAGGAATCATTTATATCCAAGCACCTCTGCCCCAGAATTACAACAGCAAAGTCTTTCAACTTCTCCTCGGCAAGGGCCTTTGATCTCCCTGTGCAAAATGCTCTCTGATGAGTTGTGATTGGAAGAAGAGGGCTGGGAAGGTTTTATTCTTTGACAGCTTCCTTCTCTCTTTCCACCCCCAACCATATAGGAACATGACCCAGGCCTTTAAGTACCCAAACCTCTTTCTATAAATTCAATTGAGTCATCAGAATAAAGTTAAAACAGACTGGTGCAACTAAAGCAGTGGGTTCTCAAAATAATTTGCATTTTTAATAAGCATTCCAGTTGACTCTGATTTCTGATTCCAGGTAGATTAGAATCACCTGGGTTGCTTATAAGATGTGAAAACTCCAGAACCCTATGGAAACCTACTGAATGTGCATTTCCAGGTGTGGGTCTAGAAATCTGTATTTTTCACATCTTGATATGAATCTTACGTATAGCGTTGTTTATATACAATCTTATGTATATGTAAGATATACAATCTTATGTATATCAACCCTTAGAGTAGGCGGACACTAGAGGGTGGGAGTTTTAATTTGAGGGTTAGGCTATACCGGTCTTTGTCCAAGACACCATCTCAACCTCTGACCCTTTCAATGAGACCAACGTGACGGTGGTCTCCCCAAGGTGTAATCAGTGTAAGTTGATGAAATGAAATCATCTTCTCTGAAAGTGTGAATGTCTTATTAAATTTTTTCTGGATGCATTATTCTACTTTCTATTCATAAAATTTTGACTTGTAAATTGAGGCAAAGTAGTTTAGCAGGTTAAGAAATATTTATAGAACCAACTTTATAGAAATGTGATCTTAGACCTGATCTAAATTTTAATTGTTTAGTTTATGCTATACCTTATTATCTGAAATGACATTCCACTTTTTAAAAGTTGATTTTTAAAAATTGAGGTAATTATAGATTCATATACATTTGTAAAACATAATACAGAGAGATCTTCTGTACCCTTTATCTAGTTTCTTCAATGGTAACATTTTGCAAAACTATCGTACGGTATCACAACCTGGATCTGACATTGATACAATCCACAGATCTTATTCAGATTTCCCCAGTTTTACTTGTACTCATTTGTGTGTGTGTGTGTGTGTGTGTGTTTAGTTCTATACAATTATATCACATGTGTAGGTTTGAGTATCTACCATCACAATCAAGATACTGAACAGTTCTATCACCACAAGAATTTTGGGGTTTCCCTTTTATAACTATACCCATCTCTCTCCTGCTCCCTCTCTGAACCCTTGATAACCATCAATCTGTTCTCTCTTGCTGGGTTTTTGTTGTTCCAAAAATGTCATATAAATGGAATCGTACAGTATGTAATATTTTGGGATTGCTACTGGGATTTTCACTCAGCATATTTCCCTGGAGATTCCCTGGAGTTGTTGCATATATCAGTAGTTCTTTAATTTCAATTACTGAGTAGTGTTCCATGGTATGAATATACCACAGTTTGTTTAATCAGTCATTCATTGAAGGACACCTGGGTCGTTTCCAGTTTGGGGTTATTATAACTAAAACTTCTGTGTACAGGTTCTTGTATGAATACAGCCATACTGATATTTTTTACCCTTTTCAATTTTTATAATTTTTAGGCCAATCACAAACTATATCGTAACCATAAAATCTTTCCATACCTCACCAACCCCTGTCATTTCCTCTTCTCATTTCCCTTCCCCATAACATCTGGACAATTCTGCTGTGAGTCAGTTGTGAAAAAGCTGGTCACAAGAGCTAAAGGTACTTTCCTGTTGGGTATAGTTGAAGAAGCTGCCTAGAGATCAGATGTCCAAGGGAAGGTCAAGGTCTTCACATACTGTAGCTCTGGGTCCATCTGTGGTCCACAGAGCCAAAGATCACTAGAGCAGTGGGCATTAGAAATAAAGTTATAATTATCACTACTACACCACCACAAAGACCCCTAAAAAATCACTTAAAAGGGAGACCCTGCATGGGGCTCATAGTCTCAAGATATATGTTATCAAAAGCAATATAGTTGCACTCACTGGGCAATAAGGCTTGGGAAAGCATGGGTCCTACATCTTCTGGTATTTTGGTGAAGACTGAATAGTGAATGTCAATGCCAGTCACACCTCAGATACTGGCTGTGCTAATTTGTGACCAGGTGTAGAAGACATGTACCCACAGCCAAGAGGCGTTAATATCCATAGAATTTTGTTGACGGTTCTGTCCCTTACACTTTTGTGTTTGTTTCATTTCCATTTTCAACTGTGAAGGAGAAACATTTATTAACAAATTCCTAAAGAGCTCAGTTTCTAGTTTTACATGTCTGCAATCAGAAAATGTTCGTTGCCTAAGGGTCTGCAGCATAAAGCAAAATTATGTGTAATTCCTAAATAGTTATGGAATTTCAGGCACAAGTTTACTTAGAGTATTAATGACTTTAATGAAGACAGACGTCTAACTTAAAATCAACAAATCATTAGACTTCCAGTAAAAGTGTAAGCAATGTCTAATTAATATAATTGTTTATTATTTTCCTCAATAAAAAGTTGGTCCTTAAGTCTAATGGTGCCTCAAAGATCAACTGACTAGTAAGGAAGGCAACCAGCCAATGCCTTGAGGCCATTTAGCCAAAAGAGTACTTTCTACCACTATCCTCCATCAGACTAATATCAATTATTATTATTGTCATATTTTGGTATTACTATTATTTGATCTGGTTTTATCTGAATAAATTCAAACATTATGGGGTGTAGACTTAGCCTCAAAGTACTCTATCAAGTGCAAAGCAGTGTGATATTAGAAATATAAGTTATATTTTCCATTGTTCTTGAAAAAACCTTTTTGGGTTCAAGTTGCACTCTTATAGGGGCCTTATTTTACACTAGCTCTAACCTATGGAGAAACAGGTGGCTGCCTTGTGATCACTGAGGACGGTCAGCCCTATAGTTCCACTTCATAGATGAGGAGTTCATGTAAACTAGCCAAGGTTTCATAGTTAGAAAATGGTAGAATAGAAATTAGAAGCTAGGTTTCTGTGACTCCAAAGTTCCCATTATACATTCTTCATGCTGAAGAAAAATAATCAGGATATGTGAATCACTAGCCTTAGCCCTCTCCACCAAGTATATTCCATATTATGAGAGTAACTTCCTCCCTTGAGAAACCAGGAGTAAGTAGGCAAGCAAATTCCTTGAGGAACACAAAATATTTAATTGCTATTTGTCATTTCTCTTACTCAGGATAAGATTAATTAACTCTGATCTTTCCATTTGCACGGAACTAATGTGATGGCTTAATAATTGCTTCTTTAAAAAGAGACTCTTCTGAGAAGATATCATATGAATTAATCTGAAATCTCTTCACTCTTACTACTGTCTGAACTTGTTTTAAACAAAAGAAGTCTGTGATTAAAACAAAAAAAAGCCAAACATTTCAAATCTGGTGGTGAAAACCCTTTTCATCATCCTCACAGATACCATCAGAGTCCAAGAAATACTGCAATGTATCAAGATGTATATTTTCGAGCTTGATGTAAATGACAAGGTCTCAAGCTGCTGTGTGACTCCAGGCCAAAACTAGACAGTTCCCAAATTCTTCAAAGTTATACCCAGTAAGAAGCACTGCACATAGGCTGTTGATGTGTCAAAAACTTAATTTTCCATGACAAGCTCCATTGAGGAATGAGGAAAGTCAGTAGCCTGAAGTTCACATTACCTTGGACAGCGGCTAGAAGAGGGTAAAATAAAGGAAGAGACCATAAACTCTGATAAGCAGTGATTTACCAATTAGATGCGAGAAAAATAAAGAACCATTAAAATGACAAAATACCATGAGTCATTAAGGGTTGGCCTAATTAAATAATAGCCCAATGTAAACCAGAGATTTGTGCTCTACCAGCTGCAATGTGTGTTTATCAAAATAATGGAAATTGACACGCATTGTACACATAGCCTCTCTTCAGCTGTCTCTTTTAACATCTATCTGGAGGTCACCTAGGGGAATATGCCTCCAACCTAAACTAGTCACTCTATTATTTCTGTTGTAACCCAGTTCCCAGTGGAGCATTTATTGCCTTGTCCTGCCTGATGGACAGAATGATGACTTTTCTTGAGTCTTACAGTTTTTCTACCTTTGCGTATTTTGCTTTACTCAGTCATGTTTCCCGACAGTGTTAACATCTGAATGTTGCTTTTGGCAAAGCATCCAGAGCAGCAGTGCTCCAAGTGTTGCCCTTCAGGGACTTTGGGAAGGGTGTGAATTGGGCGGGATCCCTGTACGTCACCACTGTTGCACATTAGCAGCATATTATATCAGCCCAGTGGACTTGTGGCCATGCAATCCTTGACCATGTCAGTACATGATCTGAGCTAGAGAATGGCAACTCCAGGACGTAATATGATTTCCTCCAAAAATAGCCTCCGTGCTGCTCTTCCTCTGTTCTCCTAAGCTTCTGACTTCCCAAAGCCTAAGGATACGTGGAGTTCCATACAACATGACCTCTATCAGTACAGCCTGGACATGTGCCATTTGAAGGTCCAGTTGTTTGTTCTATTGTTTACCCCCAGTTTCTTCTTCTTCTTACATGCTTTAAAATATTTATTTCCACATTAGTTTCACCTTAGCAACTGTGCTAGCCCAGGCATCAGTGACTTTTCTGGTCCTTTCAGCTGCGTTGGCTGTCGTTCCATTCTCCTCACACCATCCAAGTGCCTAAAAATCTCACTGTGTTCTCCTCAATATCGCAAATGTGAAGTTGTGGCCTCTTCCAGGATATAAATCACCCCCACTGATGGCAACTCTTTTGAAACATTCTGCGGCCTCTAGTCACTCTGATCAATTATCTGAAATAACGGATGCGGTCATGAGCACCAAGCTCCTGTCTGACAAAATCATCCTACCCTTGAGTCTAGTACAGGTCATACCCTTCCCTTGGCTGTACCTTCAGTTCCTGGATGAGCATGAAGGACCAGAGGGTGTCACTTGACTGGTGTAATCTTTTCAAGAGCAGCAGAATTTGGTGCCTAGAAGCAAAAGCTCCCTAATAATACTACCAGGGTGTTTCTTTCTTTATTCTCACTTTGTGAAAGCTGTCCAGTTCTTCTTGATGTTTACTTCTTTCTTTGGTTATGCCCATGTGCATAAGTGGTTAGATTGTTTTAGTCAGTCACTAAAAACCATCTGAGTTGGATTGAGCCCTCACTGCTTCTCTTAATCTCCAAGCTCCTTTTTTGGTCCTGAACTTTTCAAGATTTGTGTTGATTCTTTCCTTAGGAAAAAAAATCTTATGAAATTTTGTCAAGAAAAAGTGATAAAATAGCAGGGTAATTTATTGAACATGTCTATTTATATGCCAGACATGGTGCTAAGCACTTAGTATACTGTGTAGTGAATAATACACAGTCCCTTCCCTCTTGGAGCTTGCAGTCTACTGGGTAAGACAGACAATGAGTAGATAAGCAAACAAATAAATATATAATTAAAAATTGATGAAAGTATGCAGGTGAAGCACATAAAATAGTGCCTGGAACACAGTTAATGTTGAACTAGTAAAAATAATTATTTCTGTTAATAATAATTATAGTATAATTAAATTATCCTTATACAAAATATGACAATATTATTATATAATTATTATTATATAAGAGAGTGGGTATTCTGGCTATCTATTGCTGCATAACTAATCACCCCAAAATTTAGTGACTAAAAACTACCATTTATTTTGCTCATGAATCTGCAACTTGGGCAAAACTCAGTGGCATCAGTTGGGGATCTCAACTGGAAGTGGAAGGATCTTCTTTCAAGATGGCTCAGTCACATGGCTGCAATTAGCTCGGAGCTCAACCAAGGCTGTAGGCTGCAGGCCACATTTCTCTCCATCTGAGTCTTGTAGTGGGGCTTCTTGAGTCTTTTCACTGCTTGGAAGCTGAGTTCTAAGAGTAAGTCAAGTGAAAGAAAGTAGAAGCTGCCCTTCAAGCCCTGAACCTAGAAACCAGCATCATCACTTCCACCATATTCTATTGGTCTAATAGTCATGGAGCCTGCTCATTTTCGAGAGGCCATAGGTCTCTCTTTTTAATGATAGGAGGGTCAATAATTTGTCTAAAATTTGTCTTTTTTTTTTTTTTACAAAATACCAATTGATTTGATTACAGCATGTTTACATTTTAAAAGCAATTTCTCTTTTCATTTTGGATCCTTGTGTAAGATAGGTTGAATAAATGAAGTTACCCTCACTCCACAGGCAATGAAGATAGTGGGATTTTGACTTGTTTAAGGTAACAGTCATACTCTAGAAAACCTGGGGAGGTTTGCTTCCTCCCCGGCCCCAGATACTTCCTACAACTTTGTCCAGTTTGTGATTGGACTTTGACCAATCGTACATACTGGCCTGTGGCTCAAGAAGAATATAGTTTTGATGGTCAAACCAGTGCACCACTGGTACCCAAGCTTTATGATACCCAGTTGCAGAATGTCTCACCATGTCTCTGAGGCCTCATTATTGAGGTCATTGTTCAGTTTGGGTGTACCATCTGTTGTCCCAGTCTTCCTAAGTGATTTTCCTGGCTGTTTTCCCTTTTCACAGGGAATAGAATGAGTTGTCAAAAGCCTAGTACATTCTTTTATGAATTGTAAAGCCATCAGGATTTAATTAGGGAAAAATTCTTCAGCAACAATTGATTTGTTCAACCATCATTCAATTTGAAGTACTCTCTGCTTATTAAAAACTACTTGAAAGTTGTTGGATGCTCAGCTCTGGGTTTTTGAGTATGTCTCCATCTACTTTATATCCTGTCCTTAGCAAGTTTACCATAAGTAGATTACAGTTTGAAAACTGCCTCTAGTTGGAATTTGTTAGAAACTTTCATTTAACACTGATTCTTCTTAGATGTCTGTAGATTCTGATAACTAAACTAAAAAATAGATTTGATTAAACCTGACAGCTTTGAGTTTTCATAAAGTGCTTTAAACCATTGCTCAGCATCTAAGTTTTTGGAAAATCTACTTCATGTTTGTCTCTAACTCCTTTTGCCTGAAGTTTTAGTCTCCTTTGTGTTTAGAGAAAAGTTGCAACCACATGTTTCTGATTCATTTATAACTAACGTATAGAATTAGCTCATGAAGCCATTTTTTTTTGTAAAAACATGTACTTTCCAGTTGTATATAATCCATTTTAAGCCCTTTCTTTTCTTTATATAAGAAAACAATTCTGCTACATTTTACCTGAAAATCAAAAATTGTTTTTTCTTCAAGATGCTGGAGACATTGACAGTACTTAAGCATTGCCCCAAACTCTCAGTCTCTCCATGTTTACCTCAGTTTGGATAAGGATTTATGAAAATGTCTTTGGATCATTGGGCCATCTTTGACCAGTGTGTAGTTGAAGTTTCCCCAGGACCCAAAGAACATCCATTTATCTAGTTATCTACTTAACAGGCTATTTCCAATTTTTAAAAATTGGAAGAATAATAGTTTCACATGGAAAGATGAACATCTTTGTAAGCCCAACAAAGAAACAGTATGTGTGGATCAAATGCAGGTCAAAGTATAAAGGAAACAAGAAAATAGAAACCTTAAGAAACTAAACTACTGGAAGAGTAGAGGAAATGGTGAGGGTGAGGTGAGGAATGATATTGTAACAGTGGTTCTAAACCTGGCTAATAACCTGTTACCTGGATGAACATCTGTTTCATAAGTACAGATTCCTGGGTCTCAGGATGGGTTGGTCTAGGCATCTGGGAGCTTTTTAAAAACTCCTTAAGCCATTCTGATGATAAGCTTAGTTATTGGAAATAACCTGCAAACTCTTCACACACATGTGCACACAGACACACACACAAATGCACAATTATCAAGAGGAAATTAAGATTCAATCTGGGCTACATCACTATATCTTCATCCCCTGAAATCTGACTCTGCCCTTCCTCAAACCTTAGGAATAAATCTCAGGAAAATCAGCAGCCTTACTTCTGAAGAATAGAGGGTACAGAGTATTTCTTCTACCAGGTCTCAACTCAGAGCCTGAGTTGGGAGGACAAAACACTACAGATGGCTATTAAGATCGAGAATTGAAGAGAAGTGTTCACCTGGTATCCCTTTAATCTTTAACTTCTAGCTGACAACTTTACTATGTGCTTAATGACGAAAGTCCAGCGTCATTGCTGAGGCATTGACAGATGTTCAAATCCTTTAAACCAGGATTATATTATATACATTTTCCTGCCTTGTGGAATCTTGTCAATGCCCTCAATGGAATTTCTCAATTGCCCAAATGGAGTTGAATAAACAGGCTGGTGATTGCTCCAAGTGATTAGAGCCCCGAGACACCACATTGCCGGTCCAGTCAGGAAGTGCTTTCCCAACATCTGCCTTGAGGAACACCCAGTACCAGCATTGATTGTTTCAAGATAATGTTTGGGAATTGGTCCAACTTGGTTTCCACAATTAAATGCACCAATTAAAATCTCTTCTTATGATTTTATTAGACTAGCATTTTCAACAGCCATTAATGAGCCAAGTACTATGCAATTTTATAAATAAAAGGATTCAGGCTATCATTATGTATAAATCCTCCCCAAGTCACCTGCTCTCATCAGAAGGCACGATCCGAAAAAAGAAATGACAATGTTTTGGAAAATGTTGACATTTGTAAATAAAATCTGGCAGCAAATTTCTTGGCAAAATGAGTACTCAAGTCAACATGTCTCAATTTATTGCTACATGAATCAGAACTTAATTCTTCCTCAATCATTCTTATACTTCTGAACTCTGACATAGTTAACAGAGTCTGAACACTCCACAGGTACCTGGACTCAATACAATAAGCTAAAATGAATATAAATGGTTGAAGAGGGAAGTAAATTCGTTTTCTTGAAATTTTCTGGAGAATTGAGTTTACAGTGACTAGAATGTATGAGGCTGCCAAAGGGATGGGAGTTAGGGGATGGGCAAAGTGGAATTATTATTTCTTTCATGTCCATAAAGGTTTTTGTGTTCCCTGGGTGATAACAAGCACCAAACACTGAAAGTATATATTGGCAAGAAGACATTGTTGCTGGAAATGTTTTGCATTCAGCTTCTTTCATTACTTTTTCCATCTCCAAGGAGCAGTGCATGCTCTAAGTCTCCTTCTGGAGTCCTTTCATCCCATCCCTGCCCTTGTCATCTAACCTTCCAACCAAATATCAGAGAGGTATGAAAACATTCGAGAGTCTTGCTGAGGAAAATATATTTGCTGTTAATGTTGCTTGGCAAAACACCTTGATGGGGTATTTTGTTTCTGAAAAGTTAAGCCCCGAGTCAGGATGTAGAGGGAAGGAAGCAAAATAAGGGGGACGCTGAACTACTCTTACATAAAAAGGTGTGGTTAGAGAATTGGAATTCAGACAAAGCAGAATATCAGAGTAGGAGGGAATTAAGAGACAACGAAGCCCCTGAACCTTCTCTACTCCTGTCCCAGTTGCTATCCACCTCATAGGTCTACTAAGATCATGGCTTAACTGGTCTTGCTGTCCCCCGCCTTGCTCAGCTACAGTCCATTCTCCACAAAAGCAACTAAGATGAACTTTTAAAAATGTAAATTAGAAGATGGAGGAGTCCGTTTTCTACCATCATTCCCCAAAGAACATTGATTTTTTGACAGCCACCTACAGAGGAGGCCAGTAATTCAGTAGAGAAGGTCCAGCACACTGTTAGAGCAAAAAATTCAAGAATAGATGCATTGAGGAGGGTAAGAAAAATAGTTTCACTTTATCCTTGCTACCCCTTCCCCAAAGCACCACAGCTCAGTGCCAAGAGAGACTCTTTCAGCCTGTGATTTCTCCCACAGTGGAAAGTGTGGACATGGTGAGTGAATGCCCAGCTTCCCTACCACGTGGGATGCTATCCAAGAGGCCAAGAGCTATGCTGATGTGATCAGCATAGCTGAGGGTTTGGGAGAGGCTGGGAGTGCAGCAACCAGGACTTGTAACTCATCAAAGGGTCACAGATCTTACTATACTGCTCTGTTGATGTAGTGAGGAAGCTACCCACAGGCTGCTTGGGGCTTATCACCTGCAGACCCCCCCAGGTGCTCACAGGCCCTCCCAATGCTCTGCGTGCCTCACGCACCCCCTGTCTCCTCAAGTGCGCCACTCCCACCACAAGCTTTTACAGATGGCTCCCAAGCACACACAAGAAACAGAAAGCTGGCCAACTCTGTGGGATTGGGAGAAATCACACACCTTAAGCAATTCAGAGTACGGCACTCAGGAGGCTCTCAGTACCAGTCTGACTTTGCAGGATTGAAAGAAGGCATACAGTCTTAAGAATTTTCCCTCAAGAGGGAACAAGAAGTATGCAAACTACATGGAAAAAAAAAAAAAAAAACCAAAACAGCAACAAGAAAACCACTAAAGGCCAATATCCCTAACGAACATAGATGCAAACATTCTCAACAAAATTGAATTCAACAGCACATTAAAAGGATCATATACCATGATCAAGTGGGATTTATCCCTAGGAGGGAAAAATGGTTCAACATATACAAATCAATAAATGTAATAAAAGAATAAAGGATAAAAATCATATGGTCATCTCAACAGATGCAGAAAAAGCATTTGATAGATACAGTAGCATTTCATAATGAAAGCTCTCAACAATTTAGGTATAAAAGAAATATATCTCAACATAATAAAGGTTATATATGACAAGCCCACTACTAGCATCACACTCAAAGGTGAGAAACTGAAAGATTTCCTCTAAGCTCAGGAATGAGACCCACTTAGATCAGGAGAGTAGCCCACTCTAGCCACTTTTATTCAACATGGTACTGGAAATTCTAGCCAGAGCAATTGGTTAAAGAAAAGAAATAAAATCCATTCAAATTGGAAAGAAAGAAGTAAAATTGTTCTGTTTTGCAGATGACATGATCTTATAAATAGAAAACCTAAAGTTTCCACCAAAAAACTGTTAGAACTAATAAGTGAATTCAGTAAAGTTGCAGGATACAAAATCAACATGCAGAAATCAGTGCCGGGCTTCCCTGGTGGTGCAGTGGTTGAGAGTCCGCCTGACGATGCAGGGGACGTAGGTTCGTGCCCTGGTCTGGGAGGATCCCACAAGCCGCAGAGCAGCTGGGCCCGTGAGCCACGGCCGCTGAGCCTGCGCGTCCGGAGGCTGTGCTCTGCAACGGGAGAGGCCACACAGTGAGAGGCCCGCGTACCGCAAAAAAAAAAAAAAAATCAGTGCCATTTCTATACAAAAACAATGAACTATCCCCAAAAGGAATTAAGAAAACAATCCCTTTTACAATAGCATCAGAAAGAACAACTTACTTAGGAATAAATTTAATCAAGAAGGTAAAGATCTGTACACTGAAAACTATAAAATATCGATGAAACAAATTGAAGAAATCACAAATAAATGGAAAGATATTTCATGTTTATGCATCAGAAGAATTAATATTGCTAAGATGTCCATACTACCCAAAACAATCTACAGATTCAATGCAATTCTTATTACAATATCAATTGGCATTTACCATAAAATAGAGAAAATAATCCTGAAATTCATATGGAACTACAGATAACCCTGAATAGTTGAAGCCATCTTGGGCAAGAAGAACAGAGCTGGAGGAGTCACACTTCCTGATTTCAAATTATATTACAAAGTTGTGGTCATCAAAAGAGTATGGTACTGGCCTAAAAACAGACATACAAACCAATGGCATATAAGAAAGCATCCAGAAATAAATCTGTGCATATATGGGCAACTAGTCTTCAACAAAGTCACTAGAAATACACAATGGGGAAATGATAGACTCTTTACTAAATGGCATTGGGAAACTGGATATCCACATGAGAAAAAAGGAAATTGAGCTCTTACACCATAGACAAAAATCAACTCAAATTGGATTAAAGACTTAAACATAAGATCTGAAAGCATAAAACTCCTAGAAGAAAACACAGATTAAAAGCTCCTTACCATTAGTCTTGGCAATGATTTTTTCACCTGACACCAACAGCACAGTCAACAAAAGCAAAAATAAAGAAGTGAGACTACATCAAACCAAAAAGTTCCTGCACAGCGAAGGAAACAATCAACAAAATGAAAAAGCAACCTACAAAATGGGAGAAAATATTTGCAAACCATGTATCTGATAAGGGGTTAATATGTATCAAAATGTATAAGGAACTTATATAACTCAATAGCAAAAACAAGAAATAACTCCATTTTAAAAGTGAGCAAAGGGCTTGAATAGACATTTTTCAGACAGACAAATGACCAATAGGTATATGAAAAGGTGCTCAACATCACTAATCATCAGGAAAATGCAAATCAAAACCATAATGAGATATTACCTCACACTTGTTAGGTTGACTGTTACCAAAAAGTCAAAAGATAATAAGGGTTGGCTAGGATGTGGAGAAAAGGGAAACTTTATACACTGTTGCTGGGAATGTAAACTGGTACAGCCATTATGGAAAATAGTATGGAGTTTCCTAAAAAAATAAAAATAGAACTACCATTGATCCAGCAATCCCACTTCTGGGTATGTATCCAAAGGAAATAGAATCAGTAGCTCAAGGAGATATCTGCACTCCCCTGTTTATTGCAGCGTTACTGACAGAGGCCAAGATATGGAAATAATCAAAGTATTCATCTAAGGATGAATAGGTAAAGAAAATGTGGTATAGGTACACAACAAAATACTATACAGCCTTAAAAAAGAAGGAAGTCCTGCTGTCTTCAACAACATGGATAGAGCTTGATGACATTATGTTAAGTGAAATAAGTCAGACATAAAGACAAATACTGCATAATCTCACTTATATGTGGAATCTAAAACAGTTGAATTCAGAGTAACAGACAGTAGAATGATGCTTACCAAGGGCCAGTGGGTGGGAGACATGGGGAGATACTGGTCAAAGTACAGAGACTTTCACTTAAATAAATTCTGAAGACCTAATATACATAATGATGACTATAGTTAGTAAAATGTATTGTATACTTGAAATTTGATAAGAGAGTAGAACTCAAGTGTTCTTACCACACACACACACACACACACACACACACACACACACACAAATGTTTACTGTGCAGTTACCAGAAATGGTAACTGTGTGTTAATTGGCTGATTGTGATAATCAATTCTCAATGTGTATGTATACCAATGTATACAATTTTTGAATGGTTAAATGTATACAATTTTTGTTTGTCAGTCACACCTCAATAAAGTTGGGGAAAAAATGTAGATCATATCATGATGACTTCCCATCCCTTTTAGAATAAAACCCAAACTCTCTGCCTTGTGTCAAAAAGATCTTGTGTGCCTGGCTCACCGTTGCCCCTTTGACCTCTTCTCTTTCACCCCATAACTCCCGTCCTCGGATCTACCCACCCTGGACTCCTTGTCATTTCTCCAATGTGCCAAACTCCTTACCATCTCAGGGTTTTACATTTTGTGCCCTCTCTGCCTGGTATGCTATTTACCCAGACTCTGGTTCCCAAACATCACTCAGACCTTAGCTGACATGTCACTTTTGCAAAGAAAATTTCTTTGACCTTCCTGTTTAAAATACTTGTCCCTTAACCCCGTACTTCATATTCTTTACCCCACTGCATTTTTCTTCACAGCACTTTTCATAACCTTCAATTTTTATTTCTTTATCCCTATGTTTCTTTATTTTTTGCAGTCTGTCTCTCTGTGGTTGGCAGCCTCTAAAATGGCTAACGATATCTGTCTTCTGCTACTTGTTTGTGCCCATGTGCAAATTTCCACCAGCCTGAGTGTCAGTGGGACCCAGTAACTCCTTTCTAATGAATAGAATCAGCAAAAGTAATGCAAGTACTTTACGAAAAGCACTGTGATGTCCATCTTGCCGTCTCTTGCCCTCTCTCACTCTCTCTGGGGTCTCTGCAGGCAGCAAACCACCCTGTTGCGAGTAGCCTATGGAGAGACCCATGTGGCAAGGAACTGACGTCTCTGGCCAGCAGTCAGCAAGGGCCTGAGGCCTATAAGTGGCCACACGAGTGAACTGGGAATGGATCCTCTCCCAGCTGGGCCCGAGGTGACTGCAGCCCAGCTGATGCTCTGTAGCCTCATGACCCTGAGTCAGAGGTCCCCAACTAACCTTATGAAGTAATAAATATGTGTTGTTTGAAGTGGCTCAGCTTTGGGGTAATTTGTGAAACAGCAATGAATAATTAACATCTCCAATGGAATGTAAGCTCCACGTGGGAAGAGACTTCCTGTTTGGCATTTTCTCCCAAGTAGGTAGCATAAAGCCTGGTGCTCAGAGCCTGGGGTTCGTTGCGTCCAATGATGGACGCAACGAACATTGACTTTAAATGACTAATGAATAGTGGGGTGGGATGGAGGATGCTGAGTTTCTCAAACTATGTGGGATGGAGGCCTGAGCCAATGCTGATGTTTAAACTGAGGCTGTTCTTAGGGTCAAAGGTGACTCCGGAAGTCTCAGGAGTACCCAAGTAACAGACATTCTGGAAATACCAGAGTCTTAGTACTAATCTCTTGACCATGATTACTGAGGCTTGTCTATGTGGTTTAGCAAACCCTCACTGAGTGCCTGGATAACCTCAAGCTGAGGGTGGGGAAAACGTTCCACAGTTGCTATGTGCCCTTGGAAGACTGACTCAGACCTCTTACTTTTTCCTCATCTGTGAAGAGCTCACAGGCTCTTGGTCATACATAGAATGAACTACAAAATGGGCTATGGATTTCCTTCTAATGGCATATTCTAAATTATATCAATAAGTCCTTGAGGTTCTATGGAAAACTAATAACAATGATCATAATCATAAGGGTTTTTTTTTCTTTTGCTATGTGCTGACTAATATTCAGATTGTGAGCGGCTCTTTTGGAAGGCAAGGGGAAAGAATGGATGTGAAATTGTGTCAGAAATTTCCAGCTTTCTGAAAGAAATTTTACTTTTAAAGGAAAATAACAGCATAGTAGGAACCACGTTAGAATGAGCACATTCAATACTATGGAGAAAAAGCCACCATGGCTGTCTACACATATAGGCCGGTCATTCAAACTGGTTCAGAAATTCCATTTTCCGTCAGTGGTCTGTGTGTGTCCACATGGTGAGAAATGGCCCAAGCAGGGCTTTTGAGGTGTTGTCGCCACCCGTGAGTGCCAGATGGAATGTGGTGAAAGTTCTGATTTGGACCTTTCAGACCAGAGGTGCTTGCCAAAATGGATGGGTCCTTTTGGCCACCTCTTGTAAGTACAGCCACAGGTATTCTGTTGAAACCTGTGGGTGAGAAAGACATAAACAGGTGCTATAAATTTGTCAGACCAGGAAGCCACAGGCCATTGAGTAAATGGTAAACCCAATGGTCCAAGAGAAAAAGGAGGTTCTTTTCATCAGAATGATCAGTCTCATTCAACAAGTATTTATGGAGTACCTACTCTCAGCCAGACCTAATAGAAACCGACAAGGTCTCTTATTTAAAGAGTGCTTGAAGTGAGGGAGCAAAACCCCAAATCACCTGGGACAGTGTGGCCCTAGCTGTGCACTGCAACTTGATGGAGAGGAAGAGCCAGTGTCCTGGGGACAGGCTGGACAACCTGAATGGCATCTATTCTGCCCACAGACTCCAGGGGGCGCCACTCTTACGGGGTGAGTGTTCTGCCTTGGTTTGTTCAGGCCAAGACCTTTCACATTTTGGAGGCAATGCAGCTTTCACTGTAGCATTTCACAAACAAGTCAGTGATCTCAGTGGAACTGAAATAGCACCATTTCCAAACTGAAATCCGAATTTCATCTCCCTGAGTTGATATCTGTGAGTAGAAACTGTCGAGTTAGAAAGCTTAAAAGGATGTTGAAAGTTAATTTACTCACCACATTCCTGGCTCCCACGATTCTAAAAGGATGAAAATATCTCCTCTTAAAGCAGGCCTTCTGAAAAGGAGAGGTCATTGCTTCTTGTAGTATGGGTCGTGATGTTTTGTTGCCTTCCTAGTTAATTATTTTTATCATAGTTAACCTAAATCAATTCAGCAGCAGTTTATATCTATTTTAAAATATTTTGTTCCTGGAGAGCTGAATAGTAGTTGGTAGCTGATCACAAGCCTCATATAATAACAATTATTTAATTGTCTTCTCAGTGTTTATCAGATCCAACTCCTCTTAACTCTTTCTCAGGAACACTGATGTTGTAAGTGAGCATGCTGGATGGGCTGCCAGGAACAATGATGATACTGAGCTGTTACCATGAACCGTCTTATCCAGATCATCTCAGTCACTCCTTACAGCAAGCCTCTTGGGGTGGTTCCAATCATTTCTTCCATTTTATAAGTGGTGAAAACTGAGGCTTTCAGAGAAGTTCATTCTTTGCATGAGACCACAGCTAGGAAGTGATGGAGCTAGGATGTGGAGACATAACAGTGCCCAAGTTTTCCAATTAATTACAGAGATAAGATTGCCTACATTTTATGCTAATAGATCCAAGTATTAAACTGAGTGTTGACTAATCGACACACCACAAAATAAACTTGTTCATGTTCTAATGCCCATCTGTCACCCAAGTGTTTACAAAATCAGAGGATAATTTTTCCAAACTCTTACACTTTTTCCAATTATAGGCTCTTTTTTAAACCTTTGTTTAATCTTCAACATGAAATCCACAAAAGTAATGGCTGGTGATACGTCTAATACTTTTGCTACTTTCTTTGGGCATACAAGTCTTTAGAACTATCTGGTTAAGCCAGAAGTTTCAGTCTTGGCTGTACATTAGAATCACTTAGAGAAGCTTTTAAATATCCTGATGCCAGGGCCACACCCAAGACCGATTAAATTAGAATCTCTGTGTGTGCTATCCAAGTGATTACAATAGGCATCCAAGGTTGAAACGACTAATTTAAAGAATTCTTCCCTGGGCTTTCCCTATGTATTTATTTTGCCTGTGGCCTGCTTGGGCTGTTACTCATCTAGCTAGAACTATGAGTTGGCCAATTCAACAACCATTCTCAAATGTCATCTCATTACCTGACTCTAATATAGAGGCTGAAGAAGCAAAAAAATCTCTTTCCCAGACCTCCTTGAAGAGGGACGAGCTATAGGATGCAGTTCTGGCTAATGACAAGAATGTGACGGCCTGCCGAGGGCTTCTGGGAAGCCCCGTACATCTAGGTGTTTTTGATAATGGCTTAGTCAATTCAGGTGGTTGGATTTTTCCCTTTTCATCTGAATGCTTTTATTTATCTGAATGTTTCCTTAGACATAGACTGAGCACATGACTTGCATCAAAGGTACTTTGAATGGGAAATCCAGGGAGAATTCTATCTCTTCTTATTGATGCCTTAGTCTCTCTATTTCCTCATAGAGACCTTGGAATCCATGACACAATTGTCTTACAGAGAAGACAAAGGCTAAGGAATTTGAGAACCCTAAAATTTTCTTTGAAATTCTCGGGCCGAGGTGGCAAAATGATCACCTCCAGAATGTTTGTCAGACATTTCCACGTTAGACATACAATATTTACAGGGAGAAACAGAAGGGATTATAGGTAATAGAGTCTCAAGGTGGCAAACACTGAATCTGAGTCTGTATATTCATAATATATATGTGTGTGTTGTGTCTGCTAATTTTTTGCGTAACTTTTTATTGAAGTACAATGTACATACCAAAAAGTACACATATGGTAAAGAAGAGCTCAGAGAATTTTCACAGCAAACACATCTTTATACCTAACACTTGGGTCAAGAAACAGAACGTGAGACTTTCCTGGTGGTCCAGTGGTTAAGACACCGTGCTTCCACTGCAGGGGGCACAGGTTTCATTCCTGGTGGGAGAACTAAGATTCCGAATGCCACGTGGTCAAAACCAAACAAACAAAAACAAACAAAAAAAGAAACAGAACACTACCAGGACCCTAAAACCCCCCTTGTTCTCCCTTCTAATGACTCCCCTGTCGGCCAAGGATAACCACAGGCTACCATTTCTTTCTTTAGGAAAAAAAAAATGTGGAGAAGTACAAGGTCACCTCTTTTCCTGTTTTCACGTGCTCTCGATTGAGATGGGAAAGTCAGACCTATCCCAGGGCACATTTAATTATGGGAAAATGAAAAGAAAGAAATAAAATCCAGACCAACAAAGCAAAGATTTAGGTTGGCATCGCTCTCCACATAATTGTGATACTGGCAGACACTCAATAAACATATCAGCATTGTTAAAATGATTTATCAGCCAAATAGTTGAATGTAAAATATTATCAATACAGGTGTCATCATTGATCTTTCTTGGGTCTCACCGCTGAAGAATGGGGCCACTAAGATGATTTCAACAAACAATCCTTGACAGGAAACCAAAGGCAACAAGGCACAGGGACAGACAGCTGACAAATGCAGCACGGGGCCATTAAAGCATGTGATGAATTTGCCAGGAAAGTATATATTTGTGCAAGAGGTGAGCTCATATCTCCCATAAATTTGTCAGCCATGACACAGTGTTCTCCGGCTTGGCATGAGTAATGCCTTGCTATTTGCTGCCTTTGTCTGGCTAAAGCTCTATCAGTCACTCCAGGGTTATTTACAAAGAAACGTGTCTATCAGTTACAAGGACATGACTTTGCCACTAAAAGATAACAAAAGAGGAAATCAGGCAGTGGCCTCTCCGCGAGGGATGCGTCTTTTCCAGACAAGCTCTGGACTGGAATGAATCAGATGGACGGCAATTGGCCGGGCTGGCCTTGTGCCTGGCGTGACCAGCCTTAGTACATTTATCCACACTGATTAGATTAGAAATTATTAATAGGGGGCTACGGAGTAGAGCAAAAGGTCATTTAGAGTTTAATTCTGTTCTCAGATAACTTCATTTCGGCTGATGGGATTGTTATTGTAGGAGTTTTATATGTTTATAGGAAACAATATACTCAATAATGAAGTCTTGCCTCCTTCTGCAAGGTCAGGAAAGCTATTGTGTAGCTAGATTGAAGTCTTCACAATTGTGTTAATTAAGTAACAGTGATTGGGCTTGGTCTCCTCTTGAAATGCATTTAAGGCCCTAAAAGCTGCTGAGAATGTATTCTTTCAATATAAATATATAGGAAGGCAAGTGTGACCAGAAAGCAGCCTGCGATTGAGTAAACAGAAGAGCTGACATGAAGCATTTACTTAAGGCAGCCAGGAGCCTGGTTGGCAGATGTAACTTCTTGCCTCATAAATACAAATATCTTGTCAGTTTAGGATTAAACCTAACAGGTCCCTATTTCTTTACTCAATGCCTGACAAACCTGAAAGATGAAGTTATAGAATTTGATGTTGATGGTACATTATGTCTCATCAGTTATGTTCCTCCCTCCCAGGCCTGCCTGTTTGGGGTAGACGATCAGTGTGCAGTAATAGCCATGCCCTTCCTGGATGAAGAGCCATTTCCTTGGTCTTGTCTGATAGACAAGGGCCACTAGTGACAGGGAGCTCAGATCTGTCCTCCAGTCTGAGCCCCCTTTGGGGGGTTTATAACCTGAACATTGAAATTTGCAGAAGGTGGGTGCAATTTTGTTCGTTTTGAGAGAAAAGATCCCTTCTAAACAGAAAGAAAAGATTTTAAATGACTGTAAATGAAGAGTGGGTTTGTTACTGAATGCAAGTTCATGTGCCCAACGCACACTGAGGGCAAACAACCTAAAATGTTGGACTTTGGGACAGAGAAAAGCTTATTGCAGGACCATGCAAGAAGACAGGTGGCTCATGCCCCCCAAAACCCGAACTCCTTGAAGGGTTTTAGCAAAGCATTTTTAAAGGCAAGGAGAGGAAGGGGCATGGTTGGTTACTGCAAACTTATTGGTATTGGAATGCTATGTTCTTGCAGGTGTCCACGTAGGTCAGGTCACGATGTTCCTGTAAACCTCCAACAAGACAAATTTTACAAATATTTATCTCTATGTGAATGGAAAAGTGTTATACCCTTAAAGGTCAGAGACTTGAGAATGGGCTATCTTGTATATATCAGGCTATAGTCAACATTCTTAACTGGAAGAAAATGCATATAAGATGCAAGAGGGTGGGAATCTTTTTTTTTTCTTGTTTATGGATATATTCCAAGCAATTAGAACAGTGCCTGCAAACAGTAGTCATTTGTTGAATAAATTAATAAACTGCAAACCTCTCCTTGTTGTTTGAACAAATATGGTGAAGCACATTCGTTTATTCATTACGCAAATTATAGGCACTTACTATATTCCAGGCACTATTTTAGGTCCTGGGAGTATAATGGTGAAGAAAACAGTTAATATCCCTGCCCTCATGGAGCTTCTAGTGGGAAATTTGGGAATTGCATCACACTGGGTGCAGAGAAAATCTGCAAGGACATCCCAGCCCCATCTGCACGGATACCTCGAAAAGATCCATCCTAACCTGGGGTCAAAGGGTTACATGAGGACTTCCCTGGTGGCACAGTGGTTGAGAGTCCGCCTGCCGATGCAGGGGACACGGGTTCGTGCCCCGGTCCGGGAGGATCCCACATGCCTCAGAGCGGCTGGGCCCGTGAGCCATGGCCGCTGAGCCTGCGCGTCCGGAGCCTGTGCTCTGCAACGGGAGAGGCCACAAAAGTGAGAGGCCTGCGTACCGCAAAAAAAAAAAAAAAGAAAAAAAAAAGCCTTTCTTCTGCTTTGATGATTTAACAATCCTGATATATGGTTTAGATAGGAGAAGAGTCACTGAGTATAAAAGAATTACAGGGAATGAAAAGAAAATCAGCTAAGATATCTAAACATTACTCCACATTATATTGTAATTACCTGTTTAAGGGTCTTTCTCCCTGTTATATTTTAAGGAACTTGGGGGTAAGAAATGAGCCTTATTCATCTTTGTAACATCAGCACTTGTTACAACACCTGATCCACAAGTTTATCAACTGTTGGAACTGAACCAAGGGCACTTCAACACTTCATTTCTTTATTCCTTTTTTCCCCTAGCAAGAAAAGGCAGTATGTATATGATAGTAGTTAAGAGCATGGACTTCAAACACAGACAACCTGGGTTAAAATTTTGGTTCTGTCCATTATTAGTTGCTTGATTTTAATCAAGTTACTTACTCTCTTCCAGCCCCAGTTTCCTTATCTGTAAAATGGGAATGTGCATGATGATTTGGCTTCTCTGGTATGGTTGTAGTAGTACAGTTAAATGATATGTAAAGGGTTAGGCTAGTTCTTGGTACAGACAGTATATGTGTTAGCTGTGGCTATTTACTCTTCTTAAAACTCCCCTTTGTCCACTTGATTATATTCTGCTTCCCTGTCATCTTCAGGTGTCCTTTGGAAACTCTATTTCCTCCAGAAAGTATCTCTTTCCTCTAGGTTAAGGGAGTACTGCTATTCTTCAGGCTTTTATAAGACACATCCAGTTGTATTATAAAGTGGATAGTTCTACATCTCCTTTGGATTGGCCTAGACTTTGTTATTCATCTTTATATGCCAAACATTTATCACAGTGCCTGGCACATAACAGTTACCAAACAAATGTCATTCAGAGAAGCATGTAAAGATTCATCTGCTTTCATGACGACCTGACAGCTAGCTAGAAGGTGCAGCTACAAGTCTGCCCAAAGCCTCCATTTTCTATACCTGGGACCAGTCTTGCCCACAATAAATGGGATTCTTGGTTCTTTCAATAAGCTCAGAGAATGTGGTTCACTGGGGGAAGAATGCCTTTGAAGGAGATATGTGCGCTTGTCCCCTCTTTGAACTATACGATTCATCTTCCATGAACCACATAACCTCAAATCAGGGCTCTCATCCACCCTCATCTTTCATTTCTTCTTCAGTTGCCCATTTTTCCTCCCCTCTTCCTCTTTCAACCATCTCACCCCCTGCCAGGCCTGTGCAGACACACAAACACAGGCACACACACCTTTGATCCTGCTGACATCAATGGCACTAAGGAAAGACATTCAATATGTCCACTGACGTCAAAACAGTGTAGTAACGATTCTTCAAAATGACAATCACAGGCAGCCTGGGGGCATTCGGAGGTATTCTGCTTTGTGCTTTCTGTAGTCTTTAGTGTTTCTCTTTGGTGTTTAAAAGCAGAGGTAACTGTAGTTTGCTCTACCTGAGAGGTACTGGTGAGCTGGCACTCAACAAACAGATAGATATGGCATTCCTGTGGTGAGGAACAAGCAGGGCAGGGGAGCGTTTTGTGCCCCATCTCACAGATGCCAGCAGAGCACGAGCCCCCATTTGCGATCAGTTACTCAGCTGCATTTCATGTTTGTGATTGTGTTGACAAGGAAAAAGTTGCCATTTCTGGCAGCATCTGTTATCTGCCCGAGGTAGAGAATGCGGGAGGCACATACTGTCTTGGTTACCACCTGACACCTCCTCTGCTTATCTAGACCCAGAGTGCCCATTGGGAATGCACAAGCGGCATCCTACAGCATCCTAACCAGGCAGCTGTTCCTGGATCGCCATTCATTTTCCTGTGGCCCCCACTCCTCCCCGCCTGCCAAATATAATCCAACATCCACGGGCAGAAAAAACAGACTGTCTGCTCTGCTGAGTCCCAGGACAAGCCAGGTCCAACTCCTCTAATAGAGAACCAAGACAGACACCATGGCTGTTGTTTAATTCTTATTTATTTATTTATTTTCTGATGTTTGATTCCTCTTCTCTGTCATCAGGAGCAAGAAAAACCTGGAACATCAAAATCAAATGCCACCCTGAGTTGCGCTGAGCTGGCCCTTTCTAAGTCAGATTCAAAATTTAACGTTCTGTTTTGTTTACGGCAGGCAAAATGTAGTTTTCTGTTTTGGGGGTTGGTGGCTGGTTAAAGGAATCATAAGACAACTTAGATGTTTCTTGGTGATACACCAGCTATGTTAAATCAATATTTGATGATTTATAAATGAATGAGGCACGTACAGTTAAATTTTCTTCTGAGTATACACTGGCATAGACCACACTGGCAAAGATAGTGTTGAATTAGTGTTGTCTAGAGCACCTGAGACCCAGACTGCCAATCTGAAGATGGGGTATTTCTAGAGGGTCTGACATATAGCCTCATATAATTGTGTTGAATGACACTTTTTTCTTTTATGACACCGTGCATTGGTCATTTGGAAAATCATGGTTCACTGAGTTATGTGGCTCTTTTAAACGTTGACATATTTCATTCTACATCTGAAAAATCACATTCATCAGTATCACCACTGATCTCATCTGAAAAGTCTTTAAATGCTGGGAACTTCCAAGCTCATAGTGTTGAATACAAGTTTTCTAAAATTATAATTGTTTGCTTCAAACTCAAATTTTACAACTGGCAACAAATACTGTGAGTCGTTTTCCTTGAAATGACAGGCTCAATCCATTCACCCTTGAGAAAATGTCTGCCAGATGCCCAAGTTTGAATAATCAGAGACAAACTATGATTAGAAAAAACCATGTCTAGGGAATAGACTGGTGGTTGCCAAGGTGAAGGGGGTTGGGGGAGGGATGGAGTGGAAGGCTGGGGTTAGCAGATGGAAGCTTTTATATAGAGAATGGATAAGCAACAATGTCTTACTGTACAGCACAGAGAACTATATTCAATATCCTATGATAAATCATAATGGAAAAGAATTTAAAAAGAATGTATATGTATAACTGAATCACTTTGCTGTACAGCAGAAATTAACACATTGTAAATCAACTATACGTCAATTAAAAAAATTTAAAAAAAAAAAGAAAGAACCATGTCGTTCTGGTCAAGTACAAATTTGCTCTTTGAATGAAGCAGCTAGTCCAGCTCACAACACAGTCTCATTACTTCACCTCAAGACGACAGTCATACTTCTGTGGGCAGCAGAAATGCTTTGTGTATACACTCCATTTTGTTACGTGTACTTGAGTCAAGATTTGACAAAATCAATCATTTTCACAGCTTCACCAAAGACATTCTTGAGTGAACCTGGCATTCTTTCATCTGCAAGTGCATACTGGTGAAGAATACAGTGACTACTGGTCCAGTACGGTGCCATTGCCTTGGTTCAGGCTCCAGCATTTTTACCCGCCATCGTTTTGGGATTGTGGGTGCAAATAGCAGCACAGTGAAAAAAGCAAATAATGTCTCAGTCTTGTTATGAAAATAGTTTTGGCCCCTTGAAAGGTCTCAGGGAACTCTAGACCAACCTTGAAGAACTTTACGTTGTTTTTACATTATATACAACTTTTTAACCTATATTTCCCAATAATCAAAAAAATCAAGTCAAATTCCTATGCTTCTAATAGACACTTTTAAAGCCATTTCATCCCTTTTGTTAATTGTATCATAAGCAGATTTCTTGTTTAATGGCCTTCCCTCTTCTCTTCTTTTGGAAACACTACCACTCTGCACCCTCTCCCCACAAGTCATACAAGCACTTGGCTTTTTTTTTATTATTATTAATAAACATATTTTTAGAGTAGTTTTAAGCTCACAGCAAAACTGAGTGGAAAGTATAGAGAGTTTCCATATACTCCCTGTCCCCCAACACAAACAACTTCCCCACTACTCACATTCTGTACTACGGTGGTACATATGTTGCAATCGATGAACCTGCACTGACACATCAGTATCACCTAAAGTCCATAGCTTACATTAGCATTCATTCTTGGCATTGTACATTCTGTGGGTTTTGAAAAAAGCATAATAACATGTATCCACTGTTATAGTATCATACAGAATAATTTTATTTCCCCCCCCAAATCCTCTGTGTTCAACCTATTCATCCCTCCTTCCCCACAACCCTTGGCAATCACCGAATTTTTTATTGTCTCTATAATTTTGCCTTTTCCAGAATGTCATAAAGTTGGAAACATATAGTAGGCAACATTTTCGGATTGGCTTCTCTCACTTAGTAATATGCACTTATATGTCTTCCATGTCTTTTAATGGCTTGATAGCTCATTTATTTTTAGCCTTGAATTCCATTTTCTGGATATATCACATTTTATCAATCCATTTACCAACTGAAGGACATCTTGATTGCTTTCAAGTCTTGGCAATTATGTATAAACTGCTATAAACATCCTTGTGCAGGTGGGCATACATTTTCAATTCACTTGGGTAAATATCAGAGTATGATTGCTGAATCATAAGATACGGGTATATTTGGTTTTGTAAAATAACTCCAAACTGTATTCCAAAGTAGCTGTACCATTTTGCATTCCCACCAGCAATGAGTGGGAGTTCCTGTTGCTCCATATCCTCACCAGCACTTGGTGTTGTCAGCATTTTAGACTGTGGTTATCATAATAGGTGTTCAGTGGTGTCTCGTTGTTTCAGTGTGAAATTCCCTCATGATATGTGATGTTAAATATATTTACATAGGCTTGTTTGCCACCTGTGTATCCTCTTTGGTAAGATATCTGTCCAGGTCTTTTGCCCCTTTTAAAAATCAGCTGTCTAGTATCAGGAATATAGCCAATATTTTATAATAACTGTAAATGGAGTATAATCTATAAAAATATTGAATCACCATGTTGTACACCTGAAACTAACATAATATTGTAAATCTACTATACTTCAATAAAAAATAAAATCAATTAAAATCAGGCTGTTTGTTTTCTTGTTGAATTTTAAGAGTTCTTTATATATTTTGTATAACAGTTCTTTATCAGATGCATCTTTTGCAAATATTTCCTCCCAGTCTATGGCTTGTCTTCTCATTCTCCTGGGATTGTCTTTCACAGAGCAGGTTTTAATGAAGTCCAGCTTATCAATGATTTCTTTTGCAGATTGTGCCTTTGATGTGGTACTAAGATATCATCACCATACCCAAGGCCAATTAGGTGTTCTCCTACAATATTTTCTAGGAGTTTTATAGGTTTATGTTTCACATTCGGGTCTATAATCCATTTTGAGTTACTTTTTGTGAAGGGTGTAAAGTCTGTGCCTAGATTCATTTTTTTGCATGTGCATGTCCAGTTGTTCCTGCGCCATTTGTTGAAAAGATCCTCTTTGCTCCATTGTATTGCCTTTGTTCCTTTGTCAAAGATTAGTTTACCATATTAATACAGGTCTATTTCTGAGCTTTCCATTCTGTTCCATTGATCTATTTGTCTGTTCTTTTGCCAATACCATACTGTCTTGTTCACTGCAGTTTTATAGTAACTCGAAGTTGAATGGTATAATCCTCCAACTTTGTTCTTGTCCTTCAATAATGAATTGGCTATTCTCGGTCTTTTACACTTTCATGTAAATTTAGAATTAATTTCTCAATATCCACAAAACAACTTTATGGCCTCTTGATTGGGATTGTATATCACATTGAATCTATAGATCAAGTTGGGGAGAACTAACATCTTGACAATATTGTCTTCTTATCCATGAATGTGCAATATCTCTCCATTTATTTAGTTTTTCTTTTATCAGAGTTGCAGTTTTCCTCATGCAGATCTTACACATATTTTGTTAAATAGCATTAGGCTTTTATACTCTAAAAAAGTTTATAACTTTTTGACCCAGACATTCTGATGCCATCATTTTGACTTGGGAATATTTTGACAATGCATAAAAACCAAGTTATTAAGCTTCAAAGTTTTAGATTCCAAATAAAGTTTTTATCAGGTGACTTCACAACATCTTTACCAAGAAGACATCAAAAAAACTTTTGGAGAGTCATCCTCTAGATGGCTGAGGAATTAAACGATGGTCAGAGATATCTATTGAGGACATAACTATTTTAACTTAACCTCTTTAAATGTCAGTAACTCGTGGCCCATGTCAAAAGAACTGCATCAATATTTCCTGTTTGGGTTACTATTCCTATGAAAATGCAAGTTGGCAGCTGGAATCTAGTCTGAAGGCACAATCCAGTATAGCTCAAGTATTCAAGTTGGTAAAACCCAGAACGTATAAATATGATTCTTGGATTCCCTGTCTACGGGAACTTTATTTCATTTTGCCCCATGAGTCAGAAGCTGCAGTAATTTCTACTCTGGTTTCTTTTGCTCTCTGGTATTGCCTGACTCTCAAATAATTGAGGCACTATTTATGCTCTTCTAGCTCATGCATTTCATATCTCCCATTTGTTTCTAGAGTGAATATTTCATGTGGATTTCTGGTATCATCTATAGTGATTCATAATCACATTCTACAAGCCAACATTTTCCATGCTTGGTTTTAACTCCAGCGTAGTATTTTTGGAGAGCTTGTTCTCCAAGCTAGTTTTGGCTTTCCGTGAGGCCAAAAAAATAATCCAACAACCCACAAACAAAAACAATAATAAATTGGTGAGTAGATGCTATAATTTAACCATGTGTTTTGTTCTCACTGAGAAAAATCTCTTGGGTAATTTCGGAAAACAAATTAAAAAGTAATGAATTTCTAAGTGATTAAGGATTGCCTTTGTATGCAACTATGCTTTGTAGCATGATATTTCCAGTTTATTCAGGCATTTTAGCCTTAAATTTCTAAGTGTAAAATCTCATAGTGTTATTTACAGTAAGAATGTATTCCTGTAATTTTCCTTCTATGACTATAATATTTTTAAATGCAAGGGGTAAGATTTTAGCCCAAGGTATTCATTGTCGATAACTGTGTGTGTGGCTGGCTTTTAACATTGTAGTTTTAGAATTGCAGAGCTGTGGTTTAAGGTACCTATTTCCTTTATTATTGTTTTTGTTCGTGCATCATGACCATTTTTTGTAGTAACTCTCCCCATTTTTTAACAGATACTCCCTCACTGTTTTAGAAAACACATCTGGAAACCTAAAAGAGTCCCTGTTAAAGGACATTCACTATCATGACTTGTTTCCATGAATTCTGCAATGATGCTGTGGTCTAAGACTGACTAGCAAACAGTTCTCAGAATATTCTGATTCTGCAGGCATTTAGCAAAGTGATGGGGGATCCATCTCCATGTTTTGACACCTGTCAAAGAATGCACATGTCAGTGAAACCAGCAATTTTTTTCAAAGATCTTTCACTCCTCAAACAGTGGTTTTGTTGAATTTTAATGCTTAAAAACATTATTTCACACTATCAATTTTATGACAAGAGCTAGATCCTAGAGATGACTAGTTTTTATGCCTCTTATACCTGTTAATGAAAAACCAAGAGTTTTGCAAGATTGAAAGGTAGCAAAATAGAGTGGGAAGGACGTCAGTTTTATTTATTTATTATTTTATTATTTTGCTTATCCATTTAACTGTCAATGGACATTTGGGTTGTTTATACTCTTTGGTTATTGTGAGTAATGTTGCTATGGACATGAATGTACATGTATTTGTCTGAGTTACTGTTTTCAGTTCCTTTGGGTTTATACTCAGGAGTGAAACTGGTCAGTCATATGGTGAGTCTATGTTTAATATTTGAAGAGCTGCTGAACTGTTTTCCATAGTGGCTGAACCATTTTACATTCCCACCAGCAAAATTTGAGTGTTCCAATTGCTCCAAATCCTCACCAACACTTGTTATTTTCTGTATTTTTTGTTTTGTTTTGTTTTATTTATTTGTTTGTTTAATGTAGCTATCTAATGAGTGTCAAGTACTGTCTCAGTGTGGTTTTGATTTGCATTTCCCTAAGGACTAGTGATGTTGAAATCTTTTTATGTGCTTATTGGCCATTTGTATGTCTTCTTTGGGAAAATGTCTGTTCAAGCCCTTTGTCCATTTTTTTTTTTAACATCTTTATTGGAGCATAATTGCTTTACAATGTTGTGCTAGTTTCTGCTGTATAACAAAGTGAATCAGCTATATGTATACGTATATCTCCACATCCCCTCCCTCCTGTGTCTCCCTCCCACCCTCCCTATCCCCCACCACAGGTGGTCACAAAGCACCAAGCTGATCTCCCTGTGCTATGCGGCTGCTTCCCACTAGCTATCTATTTTACATTCGGTAGTGTATATATGTCCATGCCACTCTGTCCCTTCATCCCAGCTTACCCTTCCCCCTCCCTGTGTCCTCAAGTCCATTCTCTACGTCTGCGTCTTTATTCCTGTCCTGCCCTTAGGTTCATCAGAACCAATTTTTTTTTTTTAGATTCCATATATATGTGTTAGCATATGGTATTTGTTTTTCTCTTTCTGACTTACTTCACTATATGACAGACTCTAGGTCCATCCACTTCACTACAAATAACTCAATTTCGTTTCTTTTTATGTCTGAGTAATATTCCATTGTATATATGTGCCACATCTTCTTTATCCATTCATCTGTTGATGGACACTTAGGTTGCTTCCATGTCCTGGCTACTGTAAATAGAGCTGTAAATAGAGCTACAATGAGCATTGTGGTACATGACTCTTTTTGAATTATGGTTTTTCAGGATATATGCCCAGTAGTGGGATTGCTGGGTCATATGGTTGTTCTATTTTTAGATTTTTAAGGAACCTCCATACTGTTCTCCATAGTGGCTGTATCAATTTACATTCCCACCAACAGTGCAAGAGGGTTCCCTTTTCTCCACACCCTCTCCAGCATTTGTTGTTTGTAGATTTTTTGATGATGGCCATTCTGACTGGTGTGAGGTGATACCTTATCGTAGTTTTGATTTGCATTTCTCCAATGATTAGTGATGTTGAGCATCCTTTCATGTGTTTGTTGGCAGTCTGTATATCTTCTTTGGAAAAATGTCTATTTAGGTCTTCTGCCCATTTTTGGATTGGGTTGTTTGTTTTTTGATATTGAGCTGCATGAGCTGCTTGTAGATTTTGAAGATTAATCCTTTGTCAGTTGCTTCGTTTGCAAATATTTTCTCCCATTCTGAGGGTTGTCTTTTCACCTTGTTTATAGTTTCCTTTTCTGAGCAAAAGCTTTTAAGTTTCATTAGGTCCCAATTGCCTGTTTTTATTTCCATTTCTCTAGGAGGTGAGGACCTCAGTTTTAAACATGTCCGAACTTCAAATTCCATTTCTGCACCATACTAGCTGTTTGGCCATGAGCAAATCATTTACCCTAAGCTTTAATTTCTGTCAAATGGGTCTCTTTGGTTTATAAAACTATTGTGAAGATCAAATATCAATTACTGTGTAGTGGAGTTAGTGCTGGCACTGATCTCGCCACAGGAACCACTGTGCGAGGCCGTCTAGTTCTAATAGTGTCATATGTCTTTTCTTCCCAAGGAGGTTTACATCTTCCCAGGAACTGGTCATGTCATCTTCCACCTGGGGTTCCATGGTCCCCCAATCAAAATTAGCATACATAACACGGAAGTTAAATATTTCCTGAATTTACTAAGGCAATCCCATGAAGAAAAAGGACCCAGTGAGGGTACATCAAGGAGTTCTTGTCACTGTTAGGCCACTAATTTTGAATGTGTTCATTTGTCACTGAAAGCCTGTGTTTTCTGGTTTGTACAACAATGTCGGTCATTTAGCTAGAGGACGTGTAAGAATGTGTCTTAGTACTAAATTTACATGAAGCCTGATGAGTTTTCTTTGGGAATCTCCAGCTAGCTCACTTCCTGTTGCAGAAGCAGAAAGATCTTGCTTGAAAGAAAGTATGTCTGTGAAGCTTCTGGTCCTCTACTTCTTACAGAGGATATCAGTATCTGGATGTGACAGTTCTTCATCCTTATTGACAAACACTAAAATCTGCTTTTCTTGCCAAATTAAAGACAATTACCAATTTCCCCTCCTTTCCACTTCAGCTAAAGCCTTGCAGAGGGCAAGAGAGGAGCTTGCCTCTGATCCTGTGTGAATTCCCATATTAGCTCTCAAAAGAATAATTGAATACGGATCAGACCTTCTTTTCTGTTAAACTCAGAATCTTACTTGGTTTTGCTTATTTTAAGGTTGCAGTATTCTGTCTTGGGAAGATAGCAAATGCTCAGTACCAAATTCTCTGTCTTTTCCACAGCCATCTGTGTTAAAATTCTAGCAAGTTCCCATTCTCTGTCTGATCAGCTTCTCAGGTGTTCATCCTTTTCTACGATTTCTTATTGAAAAAGCTATCCAAATGTCCTTTCCACTGGATCCTGGTGCCATGATGTGGTAAACCTAGGACAGGGGAACATATGTTATATAAGGGGTTTCTACAGGAACTAGATTTCTACCTATCTCAGATTTCTCTATTTCCCCGCCCATACCTCTGATGCTGGACTTATGCTGGAGTCACTATGTTCATCAGGGAAATGTTCTGAGATGTTCAGATACAAGGCTTGAAGATCAGTTATCCTGAATCAGAGTTTGATAAGGACAAACCTCTCATGCTCAGCCTTCATTCTTTCAATCAACAAATATTCATTGAATGGTTTAATACAATGTCTTAGGCCCTGAAAAAAAACACCTTTTTTGCTATCTTTAATCTCTTATACTTGCTTCATAGTATCTCGTGTTCCTCCTCTTCTTCCCTTCAATTTCCCACTAAGGTAGTATCTTACCTTGGGGATTTCATCCTTGAAAAAAATTTTTTTGATTCTAGGGTAGACGTAAGAATGGATGTTCTATTCCAAAGTTTGATATGACAAGGACAGTTCATGATAAGAATGAACAAAGGGGCTGGACCTTCACATGAGGCCAGTCAGAAAGGAAGTGGGCAGGGATGAAATGACCCAGTTGCCTTGGCTGACGTAGAATTTCCTCATTGTCTACAGAGAATGCCCAAGGGCCAGGGTGATTGCTGGTCTCAAACCAGATAAACCAAATAAACCAAGACCTGGCACTCTCTGGCTCTGAAGTCCTCAATTACAAACAACTTAACGCCCACCCTCCACAGCAAAGGGAAAGGAAAGTGTTCTTACCTGTCCCGGATGGGTTTTGCTTTGGTAAGAACACTAAACACGAGATCCACTCTCTTAACAGATTTTTAAGTGTACAATACAGTATTGTTATGTATAGGCGTGAAGTTTTACAGAAGATCCCTGGAATTTACTAATTTTGCATAACTCAAATTTTATACCCATTTATTCCCCCCATGCTCCTTATCCTAGAACTTGACCTCTCACTGTCGTCCGTCACTGCAATCTACTGAATCAGCATTTTGCCATAATTCTGCCTTATTTCAGGTTGGCCCTAATCATTGTTGGAGTCCCAAGAGTTTCAAACTCTGCTTCATAAAAAATTTGGAGATATTGAGGAAAATGAACAGATTTTCATGGTAATAAGAGTTGATGCCCTTCAGAATGTGAGCAAATGCTATGGTTGCCCAGACGAGCTCCCCAACGTTTCTTACGACCAGGGCAATATGCCCTCCTACGCACCAAAACCAAAGGGGAAAAACAGAAATCAACTGGCAAACCAAGATGCCCCTAAGCACCCGTGGTGAACATGGCAGGAGTGTGGCTCCCGGTTCTGTTCTGTTGGGCGGAGGTCGTGCTGCTGTCTCCCGCCTCCAAGCCTCTTTCTCCGCAGATGGACAAGCTCCACCTCTCGAACAGAGCAAGTGGCAGGTGGCCGAGGGCAGGCTGTGCTGGCCTCCTGCGCAACCCGTTATGACATCTTGACCACGGGCTGGCTGGACTCCCCAGACTGTCACCAAGTATGTCACGTATGCTTCTCAGGCTCAATAATTTAATTTTCTTTACATAGAATAAAGAGTTGGATTTCTCTCCCCACCCCCCCACCCCCGTTTTCCTTTTTTTAGCATAACTCTTTCTTTAAGAAAAGGAGGTCTAACAGGGAATGTCAATATATGAAAAAGATCAGAATGGGACCTTTGGATGAGACAACGGGGTGGGTGGGTGTTGGAGATGGGTTGGAGCATATCTGTTTAAATTTCTCTAGTTATCCCACTCTTTCAAAGAATTCCAGTTAGCTCCCTGGAATTCAGTTTGGCAAACACAAAAACTTTGGGCTAAATCATCTCTTATGTGTCTCCATTTCAAGTTCCATGAAGGCAAGGCTCTGCCTGGGTCATCCCTGAATCCCCAGGGCCTAGCATGATTCTGGCACATGGTAAGCACGCGTGCACACACACACACACGCAGACATACACACACACACACAAACTACATATATATATACATATATATATATAAATATATATATAATGAATGGGTAAATACAAGATTTTTCAGATGTCATGAGATGTATCCATTTCAGATTCTAGCTCCTTGTGACTGATAGAGTTGGGTTTTCAGTGTTAACCTCCCCTTCTTACCACCTACCCTCTACTCCTCTCTCCCCACTTTTCTCTGCACAACATAAAAACTCAGCCCGTAGCTTTCCTAAGATTGCATCTAAAACACCAAATGTGAATGTCTCCCACACGGGGAGACAGCTTGTTTACACAGGAAGAATTACTTCAGCACGCTGTCCTCCTTTACAGCAAAACTGGAGAAAATGCTGAGTCGTCAGATTCCTTGCCTTTGCATTAAAAAGGAATTTAAAACCGATTTCAGTCCTTTCCTGGGCCTCATGTAAAAATAAAGCTTTTGTCTCCAAGCTTGGGACTAAGTAAAAGAAAAAATCGAACCCTGATTTATACTTTCCCTGAGCTCCCAAATAAGTCCAGGTAATTTTGAAACGTATTTTTTCCCCTCATTTCCTTAAATTGGGGCCAGAGCTGAGTAGATATTCATGTGCCAGTTTGAAACTGCTGTGAAAGATGTAAACAGTACTTCTCCTCATGATTCCCTTTCCCTCCCCTCCCCCAAGAGGGACTGATCCAAAGTGTGGATCCCGCCAAGGAAGATAGGGCTGAAGGCCCCGCCCATATCCTTCAGCCACGCCCATATCCTTCAGCCCCGCCCATATCCTGGGGCGAGCCATCAGGTGGCAGATTCACCAAGGAGCCTGCCCCCTGCTTAACTTCATTACTCTGTATCATTATATCTGCTTCTTTAACTTTTTTTTCTTTATTTAATCACCTAATACTGTTTTCATTGGCCTGTCAGAATGTGGGGAAGAGGAGAGGGGAATTCATTTCATGTGTTATGGAACATTATTAGGGTAAAATATTTGAACAAGTCAATACCTTCCTCCTTTGAAAAATAAGATACAAAACCAATTAAAGTGAAGTGACTACTGAAATGCATCCAATTAGTTATTAACTTACACACGTCAACCCAAGATGGCAGCTTTCACAGCAAAAATCCTGTCTGGTGTTGATACATAAGATAATCGATAGCACGGAGGCCTCTGCTTCTCAGGCAATTGCTTAAGAAAGCACCTTCACAGCTCAGAGCCTTCTCTCCCTTCGGGTTGGGGTAACTTTTCATCACCCTGACAAGATCTGTCACATATTATCAGACAATTGATCACCGGCTCCTGGCAAGTCTTAATCCATCGTTTGATCACACATCAAGAAAAATGGCTTTTTATGTCTTCCACCCTGGCCATGAGAAAGAGGAAGAAAGCAGAGACATAGGCTTCCAGCTCCAGCTCATTACTTTTTTGCAAATGATAGATGAGTTCACCAGCAATTTAACTTTAAAATGATCTTTTCCCCCTTCTCAACTAAGCAAATAGAAGGAGCTTCGTGGTACAAGCTGAGTGGAAGGAGAGTCTGCCTGCTGTTCCTTTCGCATCTCTGCAATCGGCACCCGAGAGAGGCACGGAGGGTTAGTAAACATGTATTTACTTAGTGTTACTGCATCTACTTCTAACTAATAGGATTTAAAGTGGACACACACAGAGAGACTAACTTTCACTCTCCGGGACACAGCTATAATCATTTTACGTGTTTCTTTTAGAGCACTTATGTTTTATATAAAGTAATTTGAAATGACTTCTAGTTTACAAAAAAAAAAAAAAATGTGAGTATTAGATAATGACACAGTAAAACCGATTCTAAAAAAATCATTCCCCCTACCATGAATCCAGTTATGTTATTGTCAAAATCCTGATCTTATGTATACAGCAATGCTTCTGAGTGAAAGTTCACATGTCTCACACACCGTGAGGCCAAACAGTACCAAAACATTGGCGTTTGGAACAGAGAAAGGTTTATTGCAGGGCCATGCAAGGAGAACGGGTGGCTTGTGCCCAAAAACCCCCAAACTCCCTGAAGGGTTTCAGCAAAGCATTTTTAAAGGCAAGGTAAGGGAGGGGCATGGTTGGTTACTGCAGACTTCTTGGTGTCGGAATCCTTTGTTCTTGCAGCTGTCCACTTAGGTCAGGTCAGGATGTTCCTGTAAACCTCCAACAAGACAAATGTTACCCTCCGTTCTACAACTTTTTATCTCTACGTGAAGGAAAAAGTGCTATACTCTTAAAGGTCAGAGCCTTTAGAATGCACTATCCTGTGTGTTTCAGGCTATAGGCAACATTCTTAACTCAAAGCAAAAGCAGTAGAATACAAAGGTTAAAGTAAAAGAGGCAGATCTAATATGGAGTCAGATTTGTTCGGCCCTATTACAGCAACATACATTAGCTTCCTCAGAATGGGGCAAACCTAACAATGTACAAATTAGTCCTGTTTCTAATAGTTGATTGCTACTTAATATGAAAAATAAAAACTATCTGAAATTACCAAGAAAAGAAGAGCTAAAACCTCAAAGCTTTTGAGGGATTCTATTTAAGTTATCAACACACACACACAAATACCCTGGGGATTTCTAAGTAGTATTTCCAAAGTTCACAGCGTTCAAAGATTCCGATTCTGTTCTTTGAGGCCAGGAAGGAAAACTCCCCAATTCCCATCTCTCCCCCACTAGAAACTTCCTGGAAATCCTTCATGATTGTACATCCACTGCAATTTGAAGACACAAAGACCCCAGATTCAGTCTTTGTGCTTAAGTAAAAGATGCTCAGAGATATGTAATTATGTCGTCCTTTTCCTAGTCGTGGCAACTGAGATAACAGTTCTTCCAAATCCTAGCCACAAAAATTGTACTGTCAACCAGTATATGGCTGGCCTGCAGCTTTTGTCAATAAACTGAAAACACTTGAAGCCCAGAGACTGTACCCCAACCTCTAGCACAGTCTGTGCTAGGCACCAAAAGAGGGCTCCAAACACTATCTGTCCTGGTGAAATGCAAAGAAGGTCTGTAGCCTGGTTAAAAGTATGGTATCCATGTCAGCTTCCTGGTTTTGCTCATCATACTCACGTAAGATGTTATTTGGGGGGAAAAGTGGAGAAAGGATACACGGGAACTCTCTGTTCTCTTTTGGCAACTTCTAAAATTATTTCAAAAAAGAGTTTTAAAAAATATTTATTGAAAAGAGAATGAATCTCTAAATCCTTTAAGCCAGCTGAACATGCTACCCATTTGAGGCACTGATGCCTCCGGACTCCTCTCAGTAACCTCCTGTATGATTTTTTTCTTAGGAGAAGAGTTACATTTGTAACTGTTAACCTTAAGAGGTTTTATTGCACCTCTTTACCACTAGATCCCTTTGCCTTGAGCCCAGATTCTGGTTCTGCCTCTGGTCCTCAGCCAAAGATATTTGATCTTTTCCAAAGTTTGGCTATTAGCCCTACATGAGGACTTTTGGCTCAATTTACCTCCTGGATTTATCTCTTTCCACCACCACTGTGACTTTTTCCTTGACCTTCTAAGCACCCAGTTTCCCTTTTGCCCAGCTAGTGTGTGTGTGTGTGTGTGTGTGTGTGTGTGTGTGTTTGTGTGTGTGTGTATTGGTGGGGGATGTGCAGAGTCGAAATGATGAGGGGTGAGGTTGAGATTTAGTCTGTGGTAACCTGCATCTCGGAAATAGATTTCTTTTTTTTTTTTTTTTTTTTTTTTTTTGCGGTACGCAGGCCTCTCAGTGTTGTAGCCTCTCCCTTTACGGAGCACAGGCTCCGGACGCGCAGGCTCAGCGGCCATGGCTCACGGGTCCAGCCGCTCTGCGGCATGTGGGATCTTCCCGGACCGGGGCACGAACCCGTGTCCCCTGCATCGGCAGGCGGACTCTCAATCACTGCGCCACCAGGGAAGCCCTCGGAAATAGGTTTCTTTTTATAAAGAACAATTTCTTGCTGGGGAGAGACTCTACCTAGTTCATCAGATCCATCAAGTTGACATCTTCTACTTCACTATATATTTTGTGAAAATACTATGAGAGCATTCAAAGGTTAGCTGACTCCATATCTGTTCTCAGTGCTGAGAGTCAAAAGCACGATCCTTGGCATCATAAATGACAGAGAGAATGGACTTAGACTGCATCCCGAGGCCAAACAGCATGTTCCATGCATTTACCTGAAACCTGATTTACCACTGGGGAGTCATTTGGGACCTTCAATGCCTTCTCCACCACGTTATCCATACAAGAGGCAGGCATATATAATGTTTAACAACACAGGCACTGGGTCCATATTGTTTTGAATCCAGCTCTGTTTAATCCAGCCATATTGTTTTGAATTCAGCTCTGTTTTGAATCCATGTGACTAAACAACTTCCTTCATCTCTCTGTACCTTAGTTTTGCCATCTGTAAAATGAGGATGATAACTGTGCCTAACTCACAGGGATCTTGTGAGAATTATGAGCGTTAGTGCCTTGAGAAGCCCTAGACTTACTCATAGTTGGCACTCAGTGAATGTAGTTACTTTTTCCTAATGCATATTCCACTTCTTTTCCCTGGATACCCCTCTACCGCCCCCTGAAATTTCAGTACGGTGATTTATGCTTAAAAGTAAGAATTAGGGCTTCCCTGGTGGCGCAGTGGTTGAGAGTCCGCCTGCCGACGCAGGGGACACGGGTTCGTGCCCCGGTCCGGGAAGATCCCACATGCCGTGGAGCGGCTGGGCCCGTGAGCCATGGCCGCTGAGCCTGCGCGTCCGGAGCCTGTGCTCCGCAACGGGAGAGGCCACAACAGTGAGAGGCTCGCGTACCGCAAAAAAAAAAAAAAGTAAGAATTAAAAACAAAATTTTGTTTTGAACATTTCACTAAACTTCTGGATATAGTAGAAGATAATCAATAGAATCTCAGAAATATGTTGGAAATGAATCAGTATCAAAGAAGAAACTTGATACAGAGTCACTCAAATTTCTAAATCGACTGATCAAACCACTGTTTGGATGAAAGCTGTGGTGGAGATGCTGGTGAGTTTGTGGAGACATGGCCATAAACCTGGAACTTCTTGGGCTGGCTTTCTTCTTGTAACTTACAGTGCCCGGACATGCCAGAGGCTGGGTTGGATTTGGCTTAGACTAGACGTCACGCTGCTGAGAAAGATAGGCTTGAAGTATGGCGGAATGCTTCCTTTTTTTTTTTTTTTTAAACACTGATTGGCCCCAGCTCCCACGTGTTACATGTGGTGTTTAGAGCCATAAAACACTATGATGTAGCCACATCTATGCAGTGGAATTGTGTTTTCAAAAGTCCCTCAGTTTTCCCAATATTTTCAGGGGTGTATGCTATCTCACTCCCTGAACTAATAGCATCCCAATCCCAGGCAAATGGCGTCCAATCCATCCCACCCTTTCCAATCTCCCATACAAAGCAAAGAAAACTTGTGGCCTGGGTCCTCTCTCATTAGCTCTGAGGATGCAGATTAAAAATCATTCTTTGGTAGCATTTATGAAGTTTGTATGATCTGCTTTCCAAGAAGCATTTAGAACAAACAATGAGTTGTGGCTAAAACAAATGTGAGCGAGCAATAGACTCAAATTAAAGGAGATAAAATTAAATTTTCATGTATCATAAATGAAATATCCATTAGGGACTTAGATGACCTTCAGGTTCAGCAAATTCTGTATTCAGACTTCCAACCTGAAAGATAAGGATGCTGGGCTAGATGACATGCATTTCAGGGACAGCGGAGGCAAAGGCCAAGCCAGCCACAGTAAACAAATGTAACTAGTTTTGGAGAGATGCTATTGACAGTAAAATTCTAATTTTGCTCCAGCTCCCAGAACAGATGTACCTCCAAGTCCATAGACTCTGCAATACTTAACTGCAGCTACTCAGCTGTGACCTTCAGCCCCAGGCTCACTGCAATAAAATTTTCATGCAACCATATGGAAGAATATTTTAATAGAGATTTACTGTCAGTAACTGTCCCAAAGGAGCAAATAAGGAAGCTGTAACATATTGCGTACAGTGAATCAAGGGGACTTCAATGGAAAAACGAAACCTCCCGGAGGCAAGCATCTTTAAAATTACAGGCAACACTTTGTACAAATATGTGTACAAAGGACTAGATATGCAGTCGGTTAAGTAGCTCGAAATGGTTTCGATTTGCAGATATATTTATTTAGAATTTATTTATTGGATTTTATAAGTGGCAAGCACTTACCTGTCAGGCCTGAATGCCTACGTATCTCCCTTCCCTGGGGCAAAATGGAAGTGAGGGAGGGGTGACTTTAACTGAAAATCTCACCCAACCAGAGAATGTGGCAGGCAGCATAAATTGCACCCTCTCTATAGCCAGGTTTGCTTCAATTTAAGGTGAGGTATTAACCACAGGGACAAAATATTCCTTTAGCCAGTATATGAAGAGTCCTGGATGAGTTAAACGGTTAAAAATTCAGCTTAAGGATAATTGGGGAGACATGGTAATTAAAACTCCCAGTGGGGCAGAAAGCATTCAGAGGTCCTTCACGAATGCTTGATTATGTTTTACTCAGCATTTTTGCATGTAAAAATGTCTCCTTTTTGTGAAGTGGTAACATGCAATTTTTATCTAAATGGGTCTTGGGCGGTTGGAATCAGTAAACCAGATCTTATGTTCATCTTCTGACCCCATGTTTATTTGGGGACATGAGTTGGTGGCACAGGAGCTAAGTGAGCTAAGAAAGAGGGCCTGAGCATGTCACCTACACAACTCCACACTTCCGCTCTCTTAGTCGCTACACAGCTCCCTTGCTCCACTTCAGCCCTTGCTGTTGAGAGCATTTCAGCTGCAGACACTTGTTTCCTGAGGGCGAACAAGCAGCCATCTCTCCCCCTCTACTCAGCTGATGGGAACTCTAATGTGAGGGGCAGTAATTCAGAGATAAAGAGACTGAACACTGCCCGTGACAGTTCATATTTTATGGTGGAGAGAAGGCCTGAAACCTAAAAAACTCATGTGTAGGAGGCATAGCACACGTGCCTCATCCATGGCACATAATGAAGGACGACGTCTTGACATCAAACCCAAAATCAAAATATCCAAGTGACCGTGAATAGGGGAATCGGGTGATAAATCTTTATGTTTTGCTAAATGCCAGTGGGTTGTCACACTGGATAAAGAGTGATAACAATAGAAGAAATGTCATATCTGTTAAATGAGTCTTAGGCATTCTATTCTTCTGTTGAAGTGGTCCCAATTACTGCAAAACACAGGTAACATGCACACACAAAACAGGTTACACACACACAGGTTAGGTGACATGCTAAAAGTGGATTGACTTGACTAATCAGAACCTGGCTGGAAATTATAATACAATAAGAAAAACGCTTGGAAGTTAGTTCATGCAGTTAGATGAATGTATAAATCGTGCTACATGGTCAACGACTAGTTCGTTATTCACCAAGTTTTCCCAGTATCTCAATGAATGTACTTTTTTCACAGGAGATATTATATTCCCTGAACCCTTTAACTGTGCTGTATTTCACACTGAAGATGACGTTGAAACTAGAAATGCCACTGAAAAACATGTTAGTTTGGGGACATAATGTATGCATGATTTGTGTAGCTTGTTCCTTTGAGAGAAAGGCTGGTTGGGATAAATCTGCAGAGTCCTTGCATCATTTGGCTGTGACCACGTTTAGAATCGTTCTTCTTGTCTTTATAAGGAACAGAATGGGCATGTAAAGACAATTCTCGTCTGTGTTTAATTTCGTGAATTTACCAAGAAGGGTGAGTCATGTCTTACATTTTTGATCCCATCTCTAAAACAAGTGATGTCAGAATGCTTACTCATTAAAGGCATTTCCCCTCCATCTCCCGGAAGGTTCGATGACCTTGGCTAGCTCTGTACCCGGAGCTTTTGATAATTCTGGGCAGTACGGCTTGCCTCTGCACTCTTCAACCCACTCTGTCCTGGCAGATTTGTTTCCTCTCTGTCCTCCCCAGGTTCTATATATTCAATTTCTCACACCCCGGAGTCACGTGACTCCAGAATATAATTGTTTTCCTCCCTTTAAACCTCTCCAGACGTCAGCTGTCTTTCAAGACTCAGTTCAGAACTCCAGGTACCCCAACTATCTATTGAACCATTCTAGACCCATCACTAAATGCTAAAGGCCAAGTCATTTTCCACTGAGCTACTTATACATTCTGAGAACATTAATAGTTGTTTAATAAATACCCATTAATAATTGATTTGTTGATCTTTGACCTCCTTCTCTTTCTTTTCACCACTTTGCCACGTACTTCAGACTTGGACTTCCCTAGAGAACGTGAAAGAATGTGTTCTGAAGAAATTTTTATTCTTATTCCTCCCACTGGGAGCACGCTGGAAAGTAGTCATTACTTAATGTAATTTTCCACCTGTAGATGTCATTTTACAAGTTACAAATAATGTGAGCAAAATGTAACAACATACCCACCCAACCAACAAAACCTCCCAAATTAAAAGCAATATACAGCTGGAATGAGTAATATAATTTGCTAATTACAAAAGTATTCATGATAGATAGTAAACTCCTCATAGCTGGAAGTTATCAAACAGAGACTAACTCAAGAATCTGGGAGAAAGGATTTTTATAAAGATGGGAGGTTGGGTTCAATAATTCTGGGGTCTCTTCCAAATCTGAGATTCTGTGATAACTGTCTGAATTAAACCAATGAAAAATTGATGTTAGTAGTCCTGTGAGGTGAGTTTTTAATATTCCAAATATTTAAAATTACAGTCAGAGTTAGGAGATTAATTTGTAAGAAATCTGAAAATAACTGGTCATTCATTGATTGACTAAAGTCAAAAGGATGGTTTTTCAGAGTGGGTTGAGTATATGGAAATAGCCACAGAGCACTCTGAAATCAATCCTATTCTTAGAACATGCATCTACAATTTAATTAATCTGTACACCTAAATGGGATGGCCGCTGTGCACATTTTAATAAACAAATATTTATGTGCCCATCAGTCTTGTCGTTTTCCATGTTTGTGATTTGTTAACCTTGGGTACATAAAGAGAAGCAGTGGAATGTATTGCCCTCTTGGGAATCCCAGGGAGCTGTGCCACTGCTGCAGATCCCTGCCAAGGTCAGAAACGAGGCCGTGTCTCTGCATGGCCCTACTTCCAGACATACAGAACTTATTATTTTGCAAGTAGGCACTAACGCAGACATGCCAGCCACAGTGAGTAGAGTGAGGTGTTTTTTTCTTTATGAATGTCTTCTAAGCAAGCATATTTGTTGTTTATACGTAAATAGGTGCTTTGAAACTGTTTGAAAAGAGTTTATTCACTAAGGTAAATTCTGGTTTCAAAATTATTTTTGCTCTTCTAATTGGGGAAGCAAACTTTTTTCGCCCTAGGGGGAAAAAAAAACACTTCTACCTTACCTGGAAACACACACAATGTTTGAATCATCAGTGTCTGAATCAAAACTTTGTTATATGTTAAGAAATGTTATAAACCCAGGAATATGTTGACTGGGTTTTGGTAAAAATGAGTCTGATTCCTACAGACTGATTCACATGCATCTACTTAGGTAATTAGTCTAAAATTTACTGACCGACAGTTCAACAATGAGTTTTTTAATAAACTTGTTGGATATTTTTACCCCATCTTCTTTTAGCCAGGATCACACCGACACAGCCCAAGATGCAGCAGAGAGCAGAGAGCTGGATGGTAGGCAAGAGATGGGGGTTCTGAGGCTTGGATTTGAATTTCTGTTTGGATGTTTGAGAAGTGATCACATCAAGAACTGCAAGCTAGCCTATCCCGTTGGCCTATGGCAAGAGTGACCCCACCCATAACTATGAAAAAAATCTTGACCTCTCTTGAAATGAGATATTGGATCAATCCAACATTGTTATTCTTATTCATATCCTTGATGCGATTATAATTATTTAATATAATTATATAAGCTAAAGTCATTCATTCACAACTCCCTTATGCGGGGGAAGCAGACAGTAAAAAACAGGAAATAGTTGATCTATAGAATGGTTTTAGATTCTCTCCATACCCTCTCAGAGTTAGCAGCTGAAGCTTGTTCAGCATGACAGAACATCCTTCTAGAGGCTGGGAAGACGCTCTGAGATAAATTCACTTGGTCATGATGAGGTAGGAGATGTCCTATCACATTTCGGAGTGAAACTGATCTTCAGCAAGACCCCCTCCACCACTCCCTACGTCAACCATTTCACAACTTGTATTCCCAGAACATGAGTATCAAGATTTCATTTGCTTTGGCGCCCTTCCAGAAATTAACAGTGTTAAGAAGAACCATTCTATTAAGTCAGGATGGTGTCCAATAAAAGCAATGAATGATTGGAAAATGGACCGTTTTAATGCTGTTCAGTAAAACCACTGTGAATGTTCTTAATTATGCAATTCCATCCTTCCTGTGTAATTGGCTCATTCGATTTTTTTCTCTCATGGTATAGAATAAACTGAATTCGGGGTCAGAGCCTTTCAATATTGTTACATTTGACTAATATTTGAAGACGATGAGGCAAAATATGTAAGAGTGTAGAATGATTTGGGCTCCTCTAGCCAAGCAAAGAGACTAAAGTCTTATAGGACTGGCAAGAATGAAAAAATAATTGTACCCTTCAGAGGCAGCCATGCTCTGCAAAAATAGAGCACTCTATTTTTTTAACATTATTTTATTTTTTGATTGAAGTATAGCTGATTTACACTATTGTGTTAGTTTCAGGTGTACAGCAAAGTGATTTGGTTATACACATATATATATATCTGTATTCTTTTTTTTATTCTTTTCTATTATAGTTTGTTACAAGATAGTGACAATAGTTCCCTGTGCTATACGGTAGGTCCTTGTTTTTTTAATCTATTTTATGTACAGTAGTGTGTATCTGTTAATTCCATACTCCTAATTTATCCCTCCCCTCTCCTCCTTTCCCCTTTGGTAACCATAAGTTTGTTTTCTATGTCTGTGAGTCTGTTTCTGTTTTGTAAATAAGTTCATTTGTACTATTTTTTTATATTCCACATACAAGTGATATCCTATGATGTTTGTCTTTATCTTTATGACTCACTTCACTTAGTACGATAATCTCTAGAATAGCTCCACATAGAATAGAAAACAGCCAAACTCTGTTTATAAGAACAGAGCGCTCCATTTTTAAAAAGTTTATTCCTTTGGTTTTGAATAGTTAATATAACCACATGATTCAAAATTCAAGTGGTACAAAAGGGTATATAGTGGAAAATCTCCCTCCTTCCTGGCAAACAAAGCAACTAATGTTGTCAGGTGTGCATGGTGCTCTCAGAGATATTTTCTGCATATTCAAGCAAATATGTGCACTTCGTCTGTTTTTCTATTTGCATTCACGGCAGCATTCTCTACTAGGAGCCTATATTTGAACATTCCATTCAGATACTGGGGACACAGGTGAGCAAAACCAAGCCCTTTTGGGAAGTTTACATTTCCGTGATGGGAAGAAGGCAAAAAGCAAAGTGAACGAGATCGTTTCAGATTATGAGCGTTTGATCTGATTCCCCCACAAAACACATACATGGAGAGGTGGGAGTTGGCACACACTTCACAAACATACTGAACCTTCATTGTAATTTGGTGACCCCCAAATTTCAAATGCATGTTCATCACTGCCTGATGATGCTTGAAACCCTCATTTTTCATAGCAAAAGCTATAGATAGGAGAGGCCCTAAGAGATTCACTCCCAGATGTGATATTTCATGGAATGTCTACCGAGAGGCTGGGACCATGAAGTTGACAGCTGCTTCTCATCTGTACTCACTGTTCTGATCATATTTTAGTCATTCCACAAAACCAGCAAATTGGATACGGAGAATTAGACTGTTCTCTTGTTGTGGTCAGCATGCCAAGAAAATTGGAACGGTACAGAGAGGACAGATAAGAATTCCCAAGGACACTTGGGATGACAGTAACAGCAGTAAAAATTCACTGACCAATGATTTAAACTGGATATCGGGATTAAAAAAATTAAAACTCTGTGCACATTTAGATATTTTCAAAACTCCTAATTTTTGTCATCAACTATCTTTGATACTAAATATAACTGGTTACTGGATTCACTTTTTTTTTTTTTTTTTTTTTTTTTTTTGTGGTACGTGGGCCTCTCACTGCTGTGGCCTCTCCCGTTGAGGAGCACAGGCTCCGGATGCGCAGGCCCAGCAGCCATGGCTCACGGGCCCAGCTGCTCCAGGGCATGTGGGATCTTCCCGGACGGGGGCACAAACCCGTGTGCCCTGCATCGGCAGGCGGACTCTCAACCACTGCACCACCAGGGAAGCCCTGGATTCACTTTTTTCAATTTTCTGCCAGATGTGTGGTATAATGTAGAACTCTCCCAAGATAGCTACTTGTAGTTTTCCTACAGGTGTGCAAAAATATCTATTTCTAGTTCTCTAAAATAACTGAAGAGTTTTCTGGTTAGTTTAGTTATGTTGGTTACTTCTAAGAGTGACAGAATACCAACTGAGGTTTGGATTTATGCCAAATGCTGAAACTCTCCTAAAAGTAATTCATGATTTGGTGGTACAGAAATTACTCTAGCTCTCTATTGAAATTCTCTCCTCATTATGGGCATCAATTATGATCAGACTGTAAAAAAGATGAAAAGGGGGAAGGAGATTGGATAAATTTTGAAGCATCTTCTTCCCACCACACAGCATGTGCAGGAGTTTGCCTTTTTTTTCATGGATCCTCACAGCAACTTATTCATTTGTGTTTCTCATAATAGAGGAATGGAAGAAAGAGTCCTTTCTCTCCCCCCATGTTGCAGTCCCTTCGGGCTGCCATAACAAAATACCACAAACTGAATAGCTTATAAACCAAAGAAATTTGTTTCTCATAGTTCCGGAGGCTGAGAAGTACAAGATCTTGATGCCAACAGCTTGGGTGTCTATTGAGGGCCCACTTTCTGTTTCATAAACGGCACCTTCTTGTGTCTTCGCTTGATTGGAAGGGGCTAGAGAACTCTCTGGAGCCTCTTTTATAAGACACTAATCTTGTTCATGAGGGTGGAGCCCTCATGATGTAAGCACCTCCCAAGGCCCCACCTCCTAATACCATCATTTTTGGGGGACACAAACATTCAGACTATAGAATCCTACCGTGCCAATCAATTATTTGCACTTTCCAGTTGTTTAACTTTCAGAAATGTGGGGATTCTCACCTTTAGTTGTTCTCTTCTGGAATAACACTACTTCCAAACCATATTCCAAGTCACTGATTCCAAATGATATTGTTATTAGACGTTTCTCAATTGACTTCACCTCAAATGTGGACCCTTTCAGATAAAGAGTAAGTGGGCTTTTATTTCATATCACTTTTACATCTATTATTAGATCCCATCCTCAGAAATCTAAAAGGAGAAGGGCAGCTCCAACAATTGTATAGATGGAGCAATGGAGACAATACATTAGATGTTTGAACATTAGATGTTCCATCCAAGCTGCCCAGAGTTGGAGGAATGAAAACCACCCTGTAGTCCCTGCCATTAACTTTTGAGTTCCTTCCACAGGATCACGTGGTCTTCTGGGAGCTGCACTGGGAACGTGAACTCCTCGGTAACTTGAAATTCCCCAATAGCGGGGTGAAATTCCTGCAGATTCCGTCTGACGCCAGAATCCCAATTCTTTGTAAAAGAGCAATGAGTGAGGGAAATTTGAGGGTTATTCACTTCCTTCTTTTCATGGCTGCTATTTCTCCTGAGAAGAGGCTCTCTCCTGGGACCCTCTTCCTCCATCAGGGCTTGGGATGGTGGGTGGGAAGCCATTGAGAGCGGCACCGGAGCTGACTTTGTATTTGTGTCTCTCTGTGGGGTGAACTGGGTTACTGGCATCTGTGAACATGTTCTGTTCCCCCAGTGCAACAACAGCAGGCTCTTCTCCCTGTCCCCACTCAGTGGAGCTGGCCTGAGACCGATCCAAAATTAAACGTTTGCCAAACATGTACAGCTGTAATCGGCCTGCTACTGGTTTGCTGCATAGCATGCCACCTGCTAGCTCCCTTTCCAGAGAAAAAGAGCTGGGAGAGGAGCTAACTGAGGACAAAGTTCAGGCAATGATATGGGATCTCTTTCCATCTCTGCCTTCTGCCAAATTCTCCGGTTCACCCCCAAAGAGCACTGCAAATTTGCTTACGGTTTAGATAACAGTTGGGGCAGAGACACTGGTTTCAGTTTACCAAATGGCAGAAAACAACAAATTGGTTTCTTCTCAAAGGTTTTTTTTTTTTTTTTTTTTTTTTTTTGGCTTGAGGGAGGGAGTTGTTTACAGAAGACAGGGTCAAACCATGCCTGTTATGACAGTTATCGAGGTGAGGGAGGAACAGACCTGCTGTCATTCAGGATGATGAGAAATAAACCATCCCACAGTCTTACTGCCTGGAGGCAGAGAAAGGAAAGACTGAGTGTGGTTGAAGTTTGACAAAACGCAGAAATCTAGAGAAACTTCTGGAAAGTTTGCTTACAGCGTTACCAGTATTTTTATACTTGCCTGAGGTCATTTCCTCTTATCTTATAATCCATTGTTTTCTCAGAGAAATTTCATAAGAGAAAGTCTTTTGTAATGGCCCAAGTGGAGCTAGTGTGATGAAAACAATAAAAATTCTTGTTTGAAAGTGATCCTTTCTCTGATTCCAGGACACCCAGGGGAACAGCATAACACAATGTGCAGCAGCTCAGAGCTTATGATTGCCAAGCAGAGTAAAATTGGAAGATCCGGAGGTTCAAAAGCATCACACTTGGTTTTAACCCCACAAGACGTGCTTCAATGGGGTTCTGGAGTAGAATCTTCATCTAGTTGTAGGAGCCCTTTCGCTTCCTGTCATCCAGCACGTGTTTACATTTTCTTGAAGCTTACAACATCCATTCCACTTTCTTCTTCTGTCTTCAGATGTTGCACTTTTTTCTTCACTATTCTCTCCTGGTTCTAGATTGTCCATGGTTTGCTTTGTTCAACAGACGATTATTTTTGGTGGGGGAAAATGGGAAAAAGCCAAGAGGAAGACTGAGAGATAAAAATCTGGGCAGAAAGATGGATTTTTATTTATAATTCCTATTATTTTATGACAGGAAAGAATAAAGACTATTCTCAGAATTCTAAAATGTCTACCATTTGAAGCCACCCCTTCTAGACAGACAGTAAGGGCTCAATCGTTTTCAGCTCTGTGCATGTGGGGAGCAGAATGCATTAGGAGAAAGTGCCAATCCTGTATAGTTCCCTGACCAAGCTCACTGCTACACTGAGTCCTTCATGTTCGGAGGAATCTCTTTATAAATTGACAGCCACTGTTAGCGAAATGATTAAAAGGAGAGGAGAACTCTCTAATTACCTTGAGTAAGCTGGATATACTGTAGCAGAAGGGTGAAGTTGCCTTCCAGAATGCACACCATACTAGTGAGGCTTTCTCTCTACAACACAGCTTAAGACCCTTCTAGAGCTCTGGTTCTTAATTCCCTTATTTAACCTGCAGGTGCCCTTTTGACTCTAACTTACCCTCCCAGGCTTATTTTTGACTGAAGCTCCCAAACAGTCCCCATTCACAAGAGATGACTTGTCATCTCTAAAACATATCCTGGGTTCACTTGCTCAAATGTCTCTGCCCTTCACTTCCCTTCTGCTGGGTGTGCTATTCTTCAACCACCCCCTTTGCTAGTAAAATTCTGATCCACTGCTGAGATGAAATCTTATCTTTTCTTTTTAATTCAGATATAATTGACACATAACACTATTAGTTTTAGGTGTACAACATAATGATTTGATGTATGTATATAGACTGCAAATCTTTAACTTGTGAAACAATCTGCAATCCTTCCAGATGGACATAAGCCCTTGTTTTTGGTACCACTAAGCCTTTCATGGTGTTTATGCTCTCCTGGAATGTTAGGCTACAGCTAGTGATGTGCATGGTTATCTTCTCTTGCTAAGCAGGTGGCTCCCCAGAAATAAGCTTCCACAGTAACTTTACTCACCCTTGTATCTTCCACTCTTCCTACTACCGAGCCTGGCACACTCCATGCATGTTTGTTAAGTTAAATTGAAAATGATAAAAAAAAATATTATTAATGATTGTGTATGTATATTAAAAGCATAATACAGAAATATACTAAAAAGAGAATGGGAAGATTAAAAACAGTGAGGCCCTTGGAAGACTCAAGAGACACAGAAAGTGACTGTCTCAAGAGAGAGGAACAAAAAAGGAGAAAGAAAGGAAGAAAATGATGATCTCTTGAAAAAGTAAAGTGAGCATCTCTCTAGCCTTTCAATAGGCTTGGCAATGGGTTTTTAAAGGAGAATTTTGGGCTGGACTCGAGGTGAGAAGGACTCACACCCTCCTCTATGGTAACAGGATGGTCCATAGACCAGAGGAACACCCAGGCTAACAGCTGGTGATGGTAGAGTTGCCAACCACAGACAGGACTGAAGAGACCACCATTAGTGGGTTTCTCATGGAAGGAAATGGCAAAGCATGGGTTGAAGTGGGAAGCAGAACACGCCAGGATTTTCATGTACATTAAGTAAATGATTTTACAGACTGAGGTAGGTCAGGAAGGTTCAAGAGTTGGATACATAAATATTCATGGTGCCACAAAGGCACTGGGGTAGAAATAGTGAAAAAGGTGGACACCATTTCTTAGTCCCTCCTCCATGGAGCTCTGCTGGGTCCATTTGCCATCCAGTATTTTCTGTTAATCAAACTTCCTACTACAGGTTTATGGTAAGAGAACCATATTCCAGCCATTCCCAAGACTGCCAGGGAAGAAAATATGCCACCAACCAGAATTCTCTAAAATTAATCACCTGGGAAAATGAATGAAACTTTGCTTGAATGAAGGTATGACACATAAAAAATATCTATGAATTCTGCCTCATTCTTTGAAAATTAGGTCTATGTTTTTACATCTTTTGGAACACAGTTGGGATTGGGAATAAGTGGGTTCAACCGTCAAGGCTAAGTGGTTTCAAAAGTCTCCAACCAAGGGGTTGAGGTGGGACACCAGTGCTTTAGTCTGGGTAGAATCTGTCTTGAGCCTGAGGAAGGAAGTCAAGCCTGTTTTCCTGTCTGTTTTCCACACTGTGATTTATTACTTCATCGAACACAGACCCCGCTCAGTACCTGGCCTATAGTAGGTACACAATAAATATTGGCTGTAGTCATGAATAAGGGGCAGCCACTTAATTGAAAAGCAGAAATGTGAAGTGTATAAACGTCCACAGTTGTTGGGCACGGTTCTAGGCTACATGGCCTCAAAAGAGAAAGCCATAGGTCTTTAGCAACTAAGTACTGTGAGAAGGAGAAATTTCCACTCAGAATTTATATTTTAGAGCCCTGTTGCTCAAAGCAAGTCAAGGATACAGCATCACAGGAGAATCAATTGCCATATGTTCAAAAATCGGAGGGGGATGGGACAGACGTTTTGGAACGCATGTGGATCTAATGTGGAGTAAAATGCAAAACTCACGAGAAAATAAAACCCAAGGCTTCAGTGAAATTTGACTTGCCTGTAACCCCCCAATTCTGCATTCAGAGTGCTTTGAAGGAGAGTTTACTGGAAACACATGAGAGATGTCTACTCCGGCACACAATCCATGCTGTTGGGAGGGCTCGAAGCTTGTTTTCTAGACTTGTGGGCCTTTTGGGAAAAAAATCTGCCTTTCTCCAGATCACCAGAACCCTTCACAGTTTCTAAATTTTCTATCTTCAGTCACTCTTACTTCAGTCCAACCAATGCACATAGAAAGAAAGACAAACTTTATGTGTTTTTGTGTGAAGGTGTTCTCTGGATGTTCCAAACCACAACCACACCAGTCAGAATAATTCTGGCGGAACTGTGTTTTTGCATGTGTGGTCAAGACAAATGCCATTTCCTATGTGGTTGCAGATACTGACTCTTTGCAGACTTCCAGAAACCTGGGAGGGGGATGAAGGGAAGCCCTAATCACAAAATAGGGAAATGCTTTTGTAAGTAGAGTTCAGGTTTACAAGAGAATCATTTCGATGGAAAAAAAAAAAAAAGAAGAAAAGGATGCCAGGTGTATAACTTTGTAGCCAGTTCCGCCACCCTTGAGCATTATAGTTGACTGGTAAGAATGCTTGTCTTCTTAGAATGTGCTCTCTGCTTCAGGGGAGGTGATGCATTTTGTAGACAGGAGACATTCTAAAGAAAATCCTTGTCTCTTTGTATTTAGCAACGATTTCCTGGATAGATCTTTGTGCTTCTCGAGCCTTCCCACACCAGACCCCCACCAAGCTCTTTCCCCTTTTAGTCCACCTGCCACCATGATTGGATTAGTTCAACATATATATATATATATATATACATATATATATATATATACTTTTCAGTTTCTAAAGTGTTTCAGATACTGTTCCAGGCAGGAGGGATACAAAAACACATAAAATAAGCACTGCCTAATGACACCTTCCATTCTAAAGGGGCCACAGCTATATTCCCAAATGATTTCAACATAGTAAGTACTAAGATAGCGGTATGAATCTGGTGTGATTCTCACCTATTACAGCTACGAAATTCTGCCTAGAGGTAGGTGGTGTTAGATGCTTTCTCATCCATCTTTCTTCTCTCCCTGATTGCTTTCAAATTCCCTGAAGGCAGTGGCCATGTGTTTACAGCTTTCCTATTTCTCTCCTAGATGACGTTCTCAATAAATGCTGATTAAAATGGGTCTAGATCCATGGTTGACAACGCAGACATTTTCTTATTGGCTTATTGTACAGTTCTTACAGTGCAGACTCTGAAGTCACTAGGAGAAAGAAAAGGAGACCCCAAATTCAGAGTGGATAGCAATTTCATCATCTAGCATTACCATCCTACCTCCTCAGAAAGACCAGAGTCATCTTTTGAGCTCCACGGGGCCTTAATTTAGTGGTTCTGTTGACTATTCATTACCACAGGGTTGTTCAGGTGGCGAGGAGCATGTGTGATGTTTAATGTTATCTTAAACATGACTATTTACGGTAAATCAGAAAGGGGGCACAAGCGTTAGCGTTGCTGTTTAATGATGTATGAAAACGCTGCCTGGTAAAGCACACCATTAAGAAAAGCTGAATCCAGCGCCGAACAACGACCTGATGATATACTGAGACCTTCGTGGCCGAGGCCAGGTCTCCTAAGTTGGAAAATGATGGGCGTCAGGTGCCCTTGCAGAATAAAGAAACTAAGGGGAATCCAAGAGGCCAAGGAGCAGAGGGATGCTGGGTTGGAAGAGGAAGTGATTGATGAGACAGGACTTGTGCGCGAATGTATCCACGAAGCCTCTCGCCCTCCAATCTGGTCGTGGCTCATTTTCAAATCTTTTTTATTAATCCAGTGAAACAAACCCACAAACCTACAAACCAAAACCCCAGTCAACAAGAGTAATCTGTATCAATTAACATGGCATATGGTAAGCAGGTCTTGGATCCTTCAAAGAGATGCCCAAAGCAAAACGACTATTACTACTATTTTTCTGCCTTTACAAACACAAGCTAGTAATTGCAATCATCTCTTTGGTTTAAAATGCTTTGTGCAACAGTAGACAGCAAATTTATCTGTATAGTTCTAATAGGTGGCTTGCGATAAGCTGTAAGTTTAGAAACTACAATGGATTTTATGTCTTCCCAAGATTTTATGGGTCCTTAAAAGAAAATGTCAAAGAATTATAAAGTCTGTATACACTTGTTTAGTTCCAAGGCCTATTCCTTCATAATTTCTATCTAATTGATCACGCTTACTGTCTGGTGAGTTAGGGTGTTATAGACTGCCGATTATAAGTATTTCCTGATACTTACACAGGAGTGTAAGTCCATGACAAAATATTCTCCGGATCTCACCTGAGCATCTCTTAGACTCTTTCTGTTGCTTTGTGTAGACAGAGCTAGTCAATTGAATTGAACCCAGTGAGGAACGTGCTTCCTAGTCCTGAAAACCTAAGAGCAGGGTTGATGAGACAAGACATAACTACACGTGGAATGATGTTTAGAAAGATATGGCAGGAAAGTAAATGTTTTCTTCTTTTTTCTTTTCCAAATGAATTATACTCATGAGAAATATATTACTTAGTAGGGATGGGAGCTAACGTTACGTTGAGATGGTCAGGGAAGTTATAACATGTGAAGTTGGCACTGGATCTAAAGGAGCCGATTTTGAAGGCAGAGGAGACAGAAGGGCGTGCTAAGTGAGTCTAAGCCTGAGCGAGTGAGTGGAGGGTGGAGGGCTCCAGATGGACTCTGGAAGCCAGAACCCAACACAAACCAGACTGCCTGGGGCAGATGTCATGAGCATGTTGCAGGATTGTTTACTACAGAGGGAGGCATAGGTTAGGGACGGTCACCTTCTATATCAGGCTAAGGAGTTAGCATTTTACCCAAAGTCCAAGTGATTACCTATCGCTAAGGTATTTCAAGATTCCATTGGTTAATAACGATAGAATGTTTAAATTTTTTTTTACTCTAAAGGTTGAAAATTGGCCCCTATTTCAATTATTTCTCCATTAAGACAGATGGAATATTTGAATCGTTACATTTTTTTGTCACTGTTTATACCGAATAATTTATCTTTTATTTTATCAGGTTGATTTTTAAATACTCCTACTATACACAAAGTCTGGTCAAATCTGTTGGCAGAGATGGAAAAGTGTCTGAATGCTTTTATGACAAGAAAACTTATTTGGAGACTCAGGTAGAAATCTCAAGAGGAAAGGACTTGGATATTATTGAGTTTATTTTCTATTGCAACTGAAGATCCATTAGTGAGTGGGTCTTGTCAAGGAAAACTCTGATTGTATTCTACGGAGGAGTGATTGTTCATGTTTTGGCAGAGCTGAAAGGACCCCAAATTACAGAATCCTTTGTGTAGGAGACTCATAAGTACCGTTAACCAATTCTTTATCTTGTTGTACACTTCAGTCATCCCCATGAGGATGTTTACGTTAAAGGAAAGCTATTTTATTTTACTCTTCATACCTAAATCAAGCCAAATTGTTGGAGCATGATATATCAGAAAGCAACTGATAGACACCAAAGTATATATAACATTAGGTAATCAAAGAGCTTGACTTATCTCATTCTTAAAATTAGTTGGGAAGTTTATATCCTTGACCCAAGCATATGGAATGAAGGTGTCCACAGTTACACGGACAATACTTGAAGGATGTGCTGAAGGCCTATACATCTGGCAGATACGAGACAAATGCCAGTATTTTCTGGTTTCCAAACTGGCACAAAACTCAAGAAGAGGGAGAAAACATCCAACAACTACCTGCAGAACCTCCACTAGCTGTGTTATTCATTAACTTAATGGTTTAGAGTGCTGATAACCGTGGGTTATGATCCAGAGATGGTTCATCCAAACACGCAATCTGCATGCTTAGAACTCTATGCCTGTTGTAAATAGCCAAGACATGGAATCAAGCTAAATGTCCATCCACAGAGGAATAGATAAGGAAGGTATGGTACATATATACAATGGAATATTACTCAGCCATAAAAAAGAATGAAATAATGTCATTTGCAGCAACATGGATGGACCTAGAGATGATCATGCTAACTGAAGTAAGTCAGACAGAGGAAGACAAAAATCATCTGATATCACTTACAGGTGGAATCTAAACAATGATACAAACGAACTTATTTACAAAACAGACACAGACTCACAGACATAGAAAACAAACTTATGGTTATCAAAGGGAAAAGGGGGGAGGGATAAATTAGGAGTTTGGGATCAACAGATACACACTACTATATATAAAATAGGTTTATATATATGTATATATATGGTTTATATATATATATATGTAACTGAATCACTTTGCTATACACTTGAAACTAACACAACATTGTAAATTAACTATACTTCAATTAAAAAAAAAAGAAAACTCTTGGTCTAGGGAAAAAAAAAGATAAAAAGAACTCTCTGCCTTTTATGCCCATGTCATTTCTTGAGGCCATACTGTAGACAGCACACATAACTCTACCAAAGAGGGAGTTTTGAGAAGGTATTTTCCAGAGTTCTTTAATATGAGAACTCAGCTTTTGTCCCAGCTTCCAGGAACCCCAGGACACAGGCACATGTACTTTGGCGAAATTCTGGCTCTTTTCTATGCACAGTCTACATCATCTCCTTTTCAAGGATCCCTTCATAAATGAAATTAAATGTACGTGAAGTTTTCTTTCTCCTCAGTTCAATCTCAACGTATATTTCAGAAAGTGGTCTGTATGCTTTATTACATGTTTGTTTACATAGAAGAGACAAGTTGGAATCCGATTGTTTTGACTCAGTGCTCTACCAAGAAGGTCCAAGGATTTCCAGTATTTGTATGTCACTTTTCTTAAGAAAAATAAAGAAAAGAAATAAAAGCACTTGCTGGGGAAGGCCCTGTGCTAAGTGCTTTACCTGTATTCCCTAATTTATTTAATCCTCCTAATAACTCTATGGATGTGATATTCTTTTTTCTACATCACAAATGAGGAAACAAAAACTCCAAAAGTTTAAGGAAATTATTTAAAGTCACACAGTTCACACTGGGTGCAGCAGAATTCCAATCCTGCAGTTCTGATACAAAAATAAGTAAACAGAAAAAGAAATTCGGGTCCTTTCTACTGTAACATGCAGCCTACCTACTAGATAACTTGCTTTTTCTCTTGTGTCTTAATCTCTGAATTGGATGCATTTCCCTTTTTCTTTCTAAAAAAGACAAAACAAGACTCTACACCCTTGTCCTCCAACAAGCATGAAAAGTACTTAACATCAGAGATGGGTGAATGTCAGAAGGAACGTGGGGCATTCACACAGTCTCCTCTGTGTTCTCACCCAAGAGCATGGCAGCTCGATGCAGTGAGCAGGCCTTCCTGTAGGTGACAGAGCACTTTGGAGAAAGAAGTGTTCCTGAGTTTTTTAGAACTGGTTATACAGTGACAATTCAGGGATTGTACAGACACCTGATTTAAATACTCTGCCTTCCTGAGACTCAGCTGTCTTTCCCAATACCCAATTAGAAATTTTTGGAAGCAATTCCATTGATCTAATTAATGAACTTTAGAATAAATAAATGTTATTAGATGAGGGCTTCACAATATATTTTTCAAAAAAGGCTCTGCTGCGAAAAATATTTCAAATCCACTTCTCTGTTTACTACATTTATTACATACCACCCAGCTGGCTACCACTACAAAAATACCTGATGGGCTCAGCCGTTCTAAGGAACTAATAGCTACTTAGTGTATTATTTCCCCAAAGGTAGATGAACTTTTGACAATATTTCATGAGGGCTTTCAGGAATAACTATAAGAATCACTAGATTGGTGGAGTCAGATCGGGAGGAGAGAGTTTTTTGAGACAACCTCACTTCCTGATCCTTCGGGGGGACCCACCTACTGGTGGATTGGGCCGGGAAAGGCTATTTATCTTCTAGTGTCATCTATTCTCAGATACACTGAGAATATGAGCTCAAATCCTCACTTAGTACAGGCAAGAAGAAGCGACTGCTGAGTGGAGAGATGGAACACCACCCAAAGCCAACAACTCAGGTCATCATCCCTGTTGTGCTACTTAGAAGCAGTGTGTTATTTGGGCAGGTCACCTTCTGGACCTCAGTCCAGACAGTAGGAAACTCTTGCTGAAGCCGAGGGGCCGGCCAATGTCACCTTGAGCTCCTCTGTAGTTCTAGGTCAGTGCTGGAGTTGTATGACGTCAGTGCTGCTGCAAGCAGGAGAGGTCTGAGGTCAGGGATGGTGCCTGATAACTCATCTGTACATGCCCAGGTAGGGTTTGTGCCAACTGGCTCCACCTTTAAATTTGGGTTTAATCTCACAACAAATTTCCTTGCTACTTGACGAATCCCTGATGCGCATGTGTCTCTACACAGGAATTTTTAAAGCCTTTCCCATGGGCAAGTTCTGGTCTGCCCACCTAGACCTGAACTGCATCAATAATTATCCATATTTAATGATCTGTATATTAATCCGTGAATTGTACTATGGAGAGAATCCATGGGAGGGCTTGTTTTTTCCTACCGATACTCTTGCTTTCACATCTAAAATTTTCTTTCACTTTAGCTTCTGCTCCATAACTTCCCCATCCTTCAAAGGCAACACTTCAATGCCGTGACCTCCATAAAGGCTGCTGCGATTTGCCTGATCTACCCAATTTCTCCCTATGCCTCAGACTTCTCGTATGGAAGCTCTTATCCCTTTGGGTATCATTATTTTTGGACACTGCTGCTCCCTCCCTAATATCACATGCCTTTGCTTATTCATCCTGATTTGTCCTCCCTCTTGTTAGTTTCTCTGTCTCCTTCTCTTACTTCCTCCCACCTCTTACAAGTAAACAAGCATCTAGCATCCCCCCAGTGTTAGAACCTGAACTCCTTCTTGGGATCATTGTCAAAGACATATTTAATGTATTCTTTTTTTTTTTTTTTTTGCGGTACGCGGGCCTCTCACTGCTGTGGCCTCTCCCGTTGCGGAGCACAGGCTCCAGACCTGCAGGCTCAGCGGCCATGGCTCATGGGCCCAGCCGCTCTGCGGCATGTGGGATCTTCCCAGACCGGGGCACGAACCCGTGTCCCCTGCATCGGCAGGCGGACTCTCAACCACTGCGCCACCAGGGAAGCCCTAATGTATTATTCTTAAAATGAATTGGTGTGGTGTACTTTTTCTTATAAATTAACCGTGCATCTTACTAAAGGCCCCTTCAGTGTTCTGCCTGTAAAAAACTTCTCGCTGTGCCAAAACGAACTTGCCTAATGCTTTCTGAATCATTGAGCACCAAACTACAACCATGCTGGCCACCTAACCAAGAAACCCAAGCCGCTGTTCTGTCCACAGGTCATTCGGCATGATGTGAGGTTGGAATTTAAGTTTCACTAAGTGGGGATTTTGAAGATGAATGAAAAAAGAGATTCACTGAGATAACTGATGCAGCTAGAGAGGACCTGAAGGAAAGCTGAGGACCGCCAGCTACCTAAGATGATCACTAACTCGCAAAGCACAGACGATGGGAGAGCCTGCCTGTGGCCCTTCCTCTCCGGTGCTAAAGAAGGGAAAGCCTGAGGAATGCTTCTGGAGGCTGAGACAGGCATAACTCTTTTTCCCTAGAACTTTCACAAAAGATGAAGCAACCGCAATCCAGGGATCCTTGGCTCTGTTCACATACCCATCTCAGGAGCTGGGCAGCCAGCTGTGGAAGCTGATGCCTGGTTATTAATTTTAGTCAAAGCAGGTACTTATTGTTTTAAATGAGCTCCACAGAAAAGCAACCAAAGGATTATCATTTGATTCAAATCGTGATCTTTTTTCATTTGTTTTAAGCAGTGGAATAAGTCCAGTGTAGAACTGAGGCAGAAATTGCAGGACCCACTGGGGAACAAAGTTAGAATCCCCTATCATTTAGTGAATACCTACTGTATGCCAGGACTGTGTAAGTCCTCTGAAATAGAATCATTCTTCAGTAAAATGGGGGTTATGCTATCTACACCTGAGAGTTGTTCTAAGGATGAAGTGAGTTATTTCACACACCTAATATGCCCTCATAAATGGCAACAATTGCTTTGTCTTTGTTTCATCTTTACAAACAGCCAGTGAGGTAACTGGCATCCAACCTAGGATGTCATTTGTCTCCTTAACCTGAAATCTTCATGGTCTCATGAACACACACAAATAATAATAATGCTACTGAATTCATTACACGTTACAATTTACATAATGCATTCACATATATTATCTCCTTTAATATTCAAGTCCTACTTTTGGAGTAAGAATTAGTTTCTCCATTTTAGAGATGACGATTTGAGATGAAGAGTCCTCCAATGACTTGTTCAAGGTCACATGGTTAAGATGGGCCTCAAATGCATCAAAACTCATTCGTGGAAAAGGCAGCGTCCTGAAGGTCATCACGGTAATGGCACTAAATTAACGTTCTGCTCCCAACTCAAAATATCTTTTCCCTCACCTGATGTGACCCTGCAATCCTTCCCTCTAAGGTTACCCATCTGAGTTAAGGGTATTGAGTTTCCAGAAGGTCCTTGTAAAATGTGCAAATATCTTTCCTGAGATGGGGAGGCATAATAAGCCAGTGCATCTCAGATTAGTTCATTCCCTAAAATGCTTTTACATATCACATATATGTGACTATTAGGTCCCTGTGGCTATGATAGCAAATAACCCCAACTTGGTAGCTAAAAACGACATAAATTTATTACCTCATAGTTCAGGAGGCCAGGAATTAAAAAAATCAGCGTGACTTTACTGAAATCAAAGTGTCATCAGGGCCATGTTTCCTCTGAGGCCGTAGGGGAGAATCTGTCCATGCCTCTCCAGCTGCTGGTGGCTGCCGGTTTTCCAGGGCTTGTGGCCCCATCTCCGCCTCCATGTTCACATTGCCTCTTCTCTTCTGTGTCTCTGTGCGTCTATCTCAAATCTTTGTTTCCCCTTTATAGGGATATATGTGATTGCATTTAGGTCCCACCCAGATAATCCAGGAGAATGTCCTTCTCTCAAGATCCTGAATCTAGTCTTCTGCCATACACGTTGATAGTCACTCTTTTGGCAGTCCGGCAGTATTCACAGGTTCTGGGAATAATTAGGAGGTGAATATATCCTTGAGGGCCACCAATTCAGCCCACTCTCGTGACTTAATGATATGCCTTATTTGTAAAAGAGAGTGACAGTGGTACCCAAAGCCTTCAGTGTTAGCCAGACTACCTAGATCTCCAGACTGAAGCTGGAGAATTTCGAAAGCATTTTATGTGACTCTTTTATGTGATTGTTTTATGACATACATCACGTTTTAGCTTGCATCACTGTAACTCACATATACTTTATCTCTCCTCGTAAATTCTGAGTTCCCTGAGGTTGAATCCATCTCTCACCAGAACCGCCACATACCTTCTAACCGATCTCTTACCTTCACTCTTCCTTAGGTACAGTCGGTTCTCCACCCAGCAACTGGATTGATCTCTACAAAATAAAATTCGGATAGACTCTTTCCCTGCTGAAAAGATTTCTGTGTCTTCCTGTCATGCTCAGAAGAAAATCCAAATTCCTTACTATGACCAGCAAGAGCAGAAACCCTCAACCAGCTGACGCCACCCTAAATGACTTTCCCCCCAGGGCCCTGCTCTTTGTGGAATTAGACGTTGTAGGCCATCTGCATCGCAGCAGCCCTCTGTAACACACAAGTTACCCAAAGGTATCCTTCTCTGGGCTCACACAGCCTGGGCCAGATCACACACCTTCCTTGGCAGGTAGACCCCAGGCTGGATCCAGTCCCCAGCTGGGCCCTGTCCTGTCCCTAAATGCCTCTCTGTGGGCCATGATCACATTTCCTCATGATTTCATTTCCTCATTCCTTCCCCTGATTCTAAAGATGGAATATGTACAAGTAGAAAAGTTAAGCAATGTAATAAAGTGAGAAAGAGGAAGTACGTGAGGATGTTTGTCACAGAATTGTCTGTAACAGTGAAAAAACTGCAAATGACCTAAATAGTTATCAGGAAAGAAATGATTGAATTATGTTTAAGTGCAACTCCAGAAATCGAAAGAGATGTTAAAGAATAAGACAGTGTTTGCCTAGGGTTGGAGGACTGGGGGGAAATGAGAAGGGGCTGCTAAGGGTCATGGGGTTTTCTTGAGGGTGGGAGGGTGATGAGAATGTTCGAAACCAATTGTCATAATGGTTGCACAACTCTGTATATAGGAAAAAACATTGAATTGTACACTTTAAATGGGAGAATTGTATGATATGTGAATTAAATATCAATAATGCTGTTTAAAAAATGTGATAGAAATATATAGCCAACAAAAATAGGTAACGGTGTTACTACTTTATACTTTAAATAAAAGCATGTTATAGACAACTTAAATATATAATATATTTAAATTTAAATATTTAAATAATTGTATTATATTTAAATATTCAAATATATAATATATGAATGTTTCCAGTTTAAGAAAACAAGGTATAAATGAAACACACATATGCAAATATATTAATGCATACACACACGTGTGCGTACACACGTGTGTGTGTGCACGTGCATGTGTGTGTGTGCACATGTGCACACAGATTGAATGAATAGAGTGACAATGTTGCCCTGGATATAAACTCTGAGCAGCTGGATTGGTGGAGGGATTAAAAGGTGATTTCATTTTTTTCCTTAACCAATTAGGAATGATTTCAGCTGCAAGTAAGAAAGAGAGGTTAGTTTTTCTCCTATCAAGAAGGCTGGAGATGGATGGCTGCTTGCCTTGATTTCAAGGTTTGATGCTATCAGAACTGGCATCTCTAGGTGATCTTGGCTTCCCCTTATACTTGTTATGTAACGGCTACATTGTCACTAGACATCAAAGTCAAAAGATTTCTTAGGCTCCCCTGGGTCCTAACACATTTTGACTCTTGCCTTATCACCAGAAATGTGTCACATGGCCACTCCTAATTACTGGGAAAGTACTCCTTTTCCTGTTTCAATCATGGTAGGTACTAAGGGAAAAGGGGGCTGGGAATAAATGCTGGGTCAGCAACTGGCACTATGTACCCCAGTGTGCTCCAAGTGTACCACGACTGTGTCCTTTACACTTTTTCAAGATGCTTTCATTCTCTCTGTAGCTACAAAAATAACAGTAATAAACTAAAGCCCACTACCCAAAGGTAGACACTACTACCATTTTGGTGTCTATCCTCTCAAATTTCTCTTTCTCTCTTTCTATATATATACATACAGCATATATGTGAATATGTGTTTGTATGCAGATATATGTGTAATTTTATATAAATAGGATTATATGCTACTTCCTATTTTCTATCTGCTTTTTTCACTCAAAAAATCATAGAGATTTAACATCAGTGCATATAAATAACACAATCCTTTTATTTATTTATTTATTTATTTATTTATTTATTTATTTATTTACTGGCTGCATTGGGTCTTCATTGCTGTGCGTGGGCTTTCTCTAGTTGTGGTGAGTGGGGGCTACTCTTCATTGTAGTGCCCGGGCTTCTCATTGCAGTGGCTTCTCTTGTTGCGGAGCATGGGCTCTAGGTGCGTGGGCTTCAGTAGTTGCAGCACACAGCTCAGTAGTTGTGGCACACGGGATTAGTTGCTCCGCGTCTTGTGGTATCTTCCCAGACCAGGGCTCGAACCTGTGCCCCCTGCATTGGCAGGCAGATTCTTAACCACTGCACCACCAGGGAAGCCCCATCCTTTTAATTGTTGCATTGTTATTTCATCATTTTTATTTGACCAATTCCCTATTAGCAGACATTCACGTTGTTTAAAAATTTTTACTATTTTAAACAATATTGCAGCAAACATCTCTGTCTATCTTGGTGCTATAGTACTACTGTCTATCTTCCTTGGATATAGTGGCATTATTATTTAAACTTAGAAAGAAATCTACCAATGAGATAAGAGATATTTAAAGTGATAATAAATAAAATCAGGATTATCTTGGTTTTTTTTCCTATGAATATTTTTCCTCTTTTTCAAATAATAAAGAACATTTAAAGAAGAATATCTCAAAATATTCAAAATATCGCAAAACTGTTTCAAAAAAATCTCAAATCTTTAAGTAAGGGAAGAACTGAAACTGTGAATTCAAAAGAGATGTTAAGAAAAGAAGCTCTTCTTCCTGATATTCATTTATTGAATTAAAAAAAATAGAAGTCTATTTCATTACTTGTTTTAAAAGGAGGAACTTCTATATTATTTATACTGAACAGGAAAGATCACATTAAGGTCTGACACAAATTGACAAAAGCCAGAGGATGCAAACCGAACACTATCCCTCTATCCCAATCTCAAGCATTTTAAAGCCAAAATGGTTTTAACAGAACTGTGCTCCAATCAATCAAATTATGTCCTTAAAGGATAGAGTGGTGACTTTGTTAGGACAGTCAAAACCATATCTAGCATTACGCGCTTCCATCACAGGGACTCAAAACATTTTTATGAACCCTCTAAAGGAGGATAATGGGAGAGACCTCTCCGAATTAATGGCTGGAGAGAATAAGCTTCGGGCAAATCTGACCCAGAGAAAAATCCTGCAGCTGTAAAGGCAGATAAAAGGGAGACATAAAACAACCTTGCAAATAACCAGCCCAGACGCATCTGCGTTTTCCTGTCTGCAAATACTCTGGAAGTGGACAGATGTAGGAGGGACTAGACAGCCTGCAAGGAATCTGTTTATGTGCGTATACTAACCACCTTTAAGAGAAACACACACCTTCTGTTCTCTGAGAACAATAGACTTTCTGAATGAGTCCTTCATATTTGAATTTGCTCTTATTCAATGCTATTGTCCACTGACTAATCTTTGCCAGTTGCCATGTAAGTCCACATCATCTGTAAGGGATCTACTCAGATTTACCATAGTCTCATCTTCAAAAGTTTCACCACCTTCCATGGCTTCTGTCCTTCACTTCTATGGACCCCACCCTTACGCCCACCCCCATATCTGCACCCAGAATTGAAGACCACAATGTCTTCTCTGGGCTCCTGCCAAGACGGTGGATTTAAGAGTAGTGGAAAAGCCCTCTTATCAGACATGATAAGACCACTTGTTAATCAGTTAATCCAAAGTTCAAGTAGGGAATGACTTGAAGTGATCTTATACTTAAATATTTATTTTAATGCACATTCGCTACTCTTCTGTTGTTGCAAGAGTGAGGCTGCTTCCTTCTGTCTGGATCCTCTTTGGGGTCCCACGGCATCTTTCTTGTGTAACCCACACCCAGAATGCATTTCTACAATTTCCAGTTTGGGGTTTCTCTGAGAAAACTTCATGATACTTGCAAAACAATGTGACTGCCAAAAAGCTGTCCACATTTTTTACAGCATTTTCTAATCTTTTACGGTTGTTTTACCCATTCCTATTAAGAGTCAACATTTTAAAAAATCACCTGTATCAAGTCTTTCCAAAGCACTTAGCTTAATTAGTCATAGATATAATCCTATCTTCATATTTTGATTGTATAATATTATTTTACATGAAATAATACAACCACATAAGCAGGTTTGGAAACAAACTACAGATGCAGTTGTTCTTGGTAAGCATTTAGTTCCATGGTGAGGAGCCATTAGCATTCATCCTACAGAGGGTTTGATGCAGTGAGTAGAGAGCTTTGGCTAATTGGGTGGGTCTAATGTGGCAGAGCAGTTAAATTTGGGCTGGTTAAGAAAGCTTCTGCTGTACCTATGTCAACCTATAAATTTTAGAGTCTGAACCATTTCTGATAACTGGCAGAGAAACCCAGGACTTAGCCGTTTGCCACAAAGTTACTAAGTGATCATAGGCAGGGGTGATATTCAAAAATATCTAAGAACCATTGGCCGTGATAGCCTGGGCTCTGTCTGATTAGAACAAATGCCAGCCATAAGCAACCTGTGAGGGTATACTGTGTATTCTAGCTGGATTTAGCTCTGACATTGGCTAATTTGACATTTTAGGCCTTATTCACTTGCAAACAGAGGAGGTTGGTCAGGCAAAGGAAACGAGAATTTCCTTTGAACTGGGAAATTCTTTATTGAGCTATATACAGCTCTAATTAATTTCCTCCCACGGGATTCATCAATTCTCTGATTCAATTGTTTGTTCTTTCTTTGGAGAGGTGCCCTCTCAGAATTGTCATTGAGACACAGACTCTCACGGCAATAACTGAAAGACAATAGCAAGGGAGGTATATAGTAAATATAAATATGTAGTATATATTATATATTTTATATCTGCAACATTAAAAAACAGGTTTACTTATGCATACTCACATTCTCCTGCCTGATTCTCTAGGGGTCTGTGTTCCGTATGTTTTGTTTTGCTTGTAACCTGGGGATGATGCTTATTTTGACGCCTTGCTTAGTTTACACAGATTGGAGCATGTTTTCCACGTGCAGCTTCTTGTTTGCCAACAAGCCCAGCTGTTGGGGGGCACTGAAGATCACCCAATTATAGAAAACAATCTCGAACACCTTTTCATGTCTCCCTCTTCAACCCTAGAGGATCTTTTCCATCAACTGCAATTTTAAGAGCCTCCTTCATTTACAGGAAACATTTAGTCCTTTATTGCTTTTTTTTTTCTTTTCCTAATCATCCTAAAAGAGTTTACCGTTGAGCAGGTGGGGGGCTCTTTTCAACTGCCTCTGACTTACAGACCAAAGGGAGCCAAGTCCATCCGACCAGACTTTTATTTTGAACTTCCCCTAAAGGGAGACAGGACACAACAGATTCAAACACTTGCTTGGGGAAAAAAAAAAGCCCTCCATACTACATTACAATGTTAGCCCAGGCTCCTGTATGCCAAGTCCCAGCCCATAATAAATTTTATTGCAATGTTATAAACTCCTGAAAAGAGGAACTTGGAATAAAAGTGCTGAAACAGGCTGCCAGAGCTGCGGCCCTTCCTTCTTGTGGGTTCTGTCCTGACATCAGCACACATCACATTGAGGGCAAAACACCAAACACTCAATTACCAAAATAATGTTTTGCCCGTCAGATAGATTCTTTGATTTTTTCTCTCAAATTCATTTTAGTACAAAGAACTAGGGTGTCTCATCAAAGAAAAAGGAGCCGTCATCTTGCAAACACTACGTGACTTCGTGAGGATGATGGTGGCTTAGAGCTCAGAGAGTTATTTAAGCCAAAGTTAAATTCTTCTTGCAAATAAAGCTGGCCTTTTTGGGGGTGGGGGGAGGGGTGGGGTGGGCGATTATTCATGTAAATGGCAGCTTTATGTACTGTAATTACAGTCATTAATGAAGACACACTTACTTTATCATGCATTACCAGGGTCAAAGAAGGTCTCTTCAGAATCAGTTGTCAGCATAGAGAGTCAAAATCAGAAATTAGACCAAATACAAATACGAACTGGAAAATTTTGCTTAAATAATGCCCTAGAGGTTAAAGAAACAACGAGTTGAAGCTGCAGAGTGAGAAAATTAAAAAGACACGCTAGAGGTCACTGTTGCTACTTGAGCGGAAAACATATCTATATAAATACATATGGAAATGCACGCAGACTTCCAAATTATATTTATATATATACTTGTAAATATATTTTGGTAGCCTGCATGCGCATTGGAAAAACTCTAAAAAGATCAGTTGTCTTCCTTAACTAATTTTTCAAAACTCCATAATGTTTTGTTTTGTTTTGTTTTTCATAGGGTCGTATGTGGACAATTTGGATATCCAAAGATGGAATTTAAAAACAACACTTAATTTTGAGGAATTCTTCCATGATCATACCAAATACTTCATCTTTGCTGAAAAATCTTGCACCTATTTGGTGTATTTTGAAATACACCTTTCAATTATTCCTTCACTTGGATCCAAAAGTAGAAGTAATTGAACAATTCTCGTTGGTGTGCCTCTTCTTATGAGGGGAAAACGATCCCATCTCTTAGCACTGCGCAAAAATGTAAGATTGTTAAATATGGACCATATATTTAGTCCCATCTCTGAAACTAAGATAGAGTCTTAGGTACGGCAAGTCTGTGAAAAATCTTGAAACAGGCCATGGCAATTGTAAGTAAAATGTTCCAATTTTACATACATAAAAGGATTTTTTTTTTTTTTTTTTTTTAGGAAAACAACCAGTGTCCCAGATGGGCCACTCATTAGTCTAACAGAAAAAGCTCCCTACTTGTAGCTCCTGAAGGAGACAGGATCTGTCTGTCTCCCACCAAGACTGCCGGTGCTTCAAAAGTCCATCTTGTTGATAGAAGGAGCCTGTCCATCCCAGAGGCCCAGAGCCTGGCTCCTGAGTGCATTACAGAAAAGCTAAAGGCTGAATGGTCTATCCCAACATGAGTATCATGTCATTGCCAGGGAAGGGACTCAGTCTTCCTCTTCTAGGGTATTGGTCGTAGATGTTGGCTCTGGGAACACAAGCGTCAACCTGCAGCCGTATGGTGATATTCAACTCTAGGCCTCAAAACAAGGTTTTCAGAAAGATGTCCACCCCAACTCCCTTGCTGTCTGTTCTTTGCACATGAAACAGATCTCTGCCCCAGTTTGACAAAGCAGGGCTTATGAAGAGGAAAGAAAGAGGAAGAGGGGAGAAAACTACAATGTCTCTTTCCTCTGCTGAACTTCTATTTAGCTTTCAATTGTATGATTTGCTTTGTCCATGAGGCTCAGAGTCCTGGAAGTAATTAAAGTTCAAAGACTTTAATTACTTAATTTAAAAATCCATATTTTTATAATAGTATTTTCCAAATTTCCTTTGTGAAACTAGTGGTTGCAGGGGAGACTATTCAGAGACTCAGAACCTCAGTGTGATCAGAGGTAAGTGTCTTGCCCGAGCAGTGGTGCAGCTTGGACGAAAGGCCTTGGGGCCTAGATGCACTGCTTCCTCCACTGCCCAGCCAGGGTGAACTTGGGCGAATCCTTGATCTTTCTAAGCCTAATGTTTTACTTGTAAAAAGCAGATCATAATTTCTGCCTCTCCAGGCAGGAGTATATAAATTCCTGGTTGTAAAGGGCTTGGCAAGGGGTAAGCACTCAGGAAATGTTAGTTGTCATCATTGTTATAGCCGAAGTTCATTGAACTCCTTTGCACCTATAAAGAGAGACAGAAGCTGTGTTTACATCCACAAGCAGGTTTGAAATAACAACAACATACAAAAATAGCAGTTGAATTCAGCAGCTTGTTGTTTGGGAGGAAAAAAACAGGTTTTAATTAACAGTTGTGTTTTTATTTTTCCAAACGGTTTTGCGTATGCAAACTCAAACTTGGATTTTAGGGAAAACGGAACACTTTACTGTTGTAACACCAGGACTATTACCATAACTTTTTCGGTTAAGAAAATTACGTCGTACATTTTGGTAACTAAAAAAAAATTAGACATGAACTGTGTCTGGGTTTTGTGCAGTGTAACTATTTTTTTGAAAATGCCCTATAATTCACAGGCTGGATGGAGGACGGGGTTCATTGAAGTCAGCCGTATTTCAGAGCACCCCACGGTTCTCACAAGGTTGAAAACCGCTGCCCTCACTGGTTCTGGTTGCAATTATAATATGCAATACGTTTTGTTTTAATGTAAGCTTTTATAATGAAATTTGGAAGCCAGCGTCATTTCCCTTCCTTTGCTTACTACAAAAAGAGGATTTGAGGGCAGACTATAAAGGAAATGGCAGGGAACTATTATGTGACCTTGGACAAATCTCTTTGGTGGTTCAGCCCTGTACGCGCGCGCGCACACACACACACACACACACACACACACACTTAGTCTTTAAATTCTTTTGCAAAGCTTTGTCAAGCAAAAAGTGGGATGGAGATTTGGCCATTCCATGGTTATTTTGAATAATGAATATTTTATAAAATTGAATGAACAACTGTTACTAAATTTTCTAATTAACCAAATAATTGCTAAGTCTTCAGTGTAGTCTTACTTAAGATGTATTGCCTGGAATAGGGGTAAATGAAGAGTTCTCACTTGCAAACAAACATAGTTGAGGATTGATAAAGAGCTATGGGTATTTCAGCTGAGAAATTATTGAGGAGTAGAAAGCATCATAGCTTCATCTTCTTATCTTCCTGTCATGGAATGCCTGGAATGGCCTTTTAGACTAGATTAAAACATTTTTTAAACCCTTGTTCTCAGCCACACCCTGGAATATCACTTCTGAATCGTCTTTACTTTATTAACATTCTGGGTTAAAACAGGGCTTGGGCAGAAATATTATAAGATGTCTACGACTTGCAGACAAAAATCCCAGGATCCTTCCCCAAATGCTCCCAACTGGATAAAAATAAATCCCCTTCAGGCAGTGCATCTGCTGAGCCTGCTGGCCAACAGTTGACTGTGGGGTATCCATTGGGGGCCACTGTGGGAGCCAGCTGGGTTGTGTTTACAGAGCACGAAAGGTAAAAGTTGTACAGCTGAAGCTGAGGAACTAGTGAGAGGTCCCACCTGAGGTGGCAGCTGCGAATGCCTTCAGGTACTTGTTTTTCCCTTTGTTGACGCAATGCTGCCACATTAGGGGTGCTTCACACCACAGTTTGACTTTAGGGATAAATAGAATGTCACAGCTCTGCTGAAGGAGGAGACACCAAATGGTGACGAGATGGTGAGCAGGAGAGACTTTGGCAGCCCAGGCTGTAGGCTGAAGAACAGTGAGCAGACACAGAGTGAAAAGAGAGCTACAGAAAGGGACGGACGAGGTGACACCTCCTCTCCCCTTTCACCTTGCTCATTAATTTCGCGTGTGCCTTTGACTGGAAAATGTAGTGCCAAGACCCTCCTGCCAAAGGGAGATGTCTGTGCTTTGGATAGAGGTGTGGATTCCTCAGTTAGCTCTGTCCCTTTGTGTTTCATGGGTTCAAGCGCGTCACTTCTCTCTAGGCTCTAGAACTTTTCCGTACGAGAATGTGTTCAAACAAACTTGTGTGTCATGGGACATTGTAGGAGGTATGAGGCATTGAGTTCCCAGACCTCAAACACAATGATGTAGGTCCAGGGCAAAGCCTTTCACCTCAGGATCCCCAGCAGGGTCTTCTCCAGCGCTTCTCAGAGTTCAGGCCCCTGACATTGTCACCAGCATCACCAAGAGCCTGTTTTTAAAGGTACAGTGCCCTGGGCCCTACCCAGGACCCACAGAATCAGCATCTCTGGGCATGGAGCTTAGGAATCTGCATTCTAGCCAGCTACCTGGTTACATTTTGTTTCTTTGTACATTGTGGGAAAATGCAACCAGCTAGTCATCGGATTTTAGTCGTTTTTGTTTTTAATATTTATTTATTTATTTGGTTGCACCGGGTCTTAGTTGTGGCAGGCGGGCTCCTTAGTTGCAGCACGTGGGCTCCTTAGTTGCAGCAGGCAGGCTCCTAGGTTGAGGCTCGTGGGCTCCTTTGTTGTGGCACGCAAACTCTTAGTTGCGGCATGGGAACTCTTAGTTGCGGCATGCATGTGAGATCTAGTTCCCTGACCAGGGATCAAACCCAGGCCGCCTGCATTGGGAGCGCAGCGTCTTATCCACTGTGCCACCAGGGAAGTCCCGAATTTTAGTCTTAATAAGGGCTACGCTCTTACCTTAGTACGGACCCTCTCCCAATGGCTTAGGTATTGAGAGGACCAGGCTCCACGCATTAAAGGACATCAGAAGAGGGCAGTTTATTTCACGATTTACTCCACAAACCTGATTCTGAGCGAGTGGCATGAAGAGTGTTAGGGGTATCGAGCAATTTTAATCAACTGAGTAAGGCACAGGGATGACACCCTTATCTTGGACACATCTGCCGTAGTGTGGATTCAGTCACTTCTGCTAATCACACATTTAATTAGAAGCACAATCATCACAACCAGTGAAGCAAGATTATAAGGTAGGCTGTTGGCAGCTTGTTGTTTTTCTTTAAGTTATATTCTGAAATACTGCTTTGAAAGGATTATTTTTAAGCAGGAAGTTAGCTGGGGTTTTTTTGTTTTTTTTTTTTAACATCTTTATTGGGGTATAATTGCTTTACAATGATGTGTTAAGTTAGCTGTTTTAATGGCCATTCTTCTTGGGATTACTAGACACTCAGGACTTTCCACTCCCTTCAGACTGTCCTGACTTCAGAAGCAGTTGGACTCTATAGTTATGTGTGCCAAAGGGCACGAAGGAAGACACAAGTTTTAAATATCTAAATTGCTCACTTTATACTACATACCTTTTGTACCATGAATCAAAAAGTATATAATATAAAGAGAATCAAATTTTAAAATAAATATATCCAGGTTAAGGAAAAAGCATACAGCACAAAAATGTCTTTGTATAAATACTGAATAAGATAGGGTGAGGGGATATTTATAGTCCTGCAGATGACTTAATACTTACTGCCCTAGGAATTCATCCATCCTTCCAACTATCCTGAGAGGCGTTTGAAACCAATAAAGCATATTTGTGTCCAAGCTGGGAGTGAAGTCAGGCCCCACATAGAAGACCTGAGATGCTCCGGCCCAGGGAGCTTAACTGATGTCAAACGTAAACCACTTTTCAAAAGCATGTTATCGGGTCCACACCAGACTATCCATTTTGATAATCTCATTCCATTTTTCATTTTATTGTTGAAGGGAGAAATAGATTAATGAGAGTCCAAATCCCCCTAGAAAGAAAACCTTCCTTATAAGGCATGTCTGAAGAGATAGTCGGAAAAATTACTTACTCTGCCTTTGTTTTGCCAAGTAGAGTAACACTTAGACCATTTATATTTGAAAATTCTTAAACCAGGTCAGCGTGGCCTACTGGATTGAATCTGGAGGGGAAAAAATGAAGAAGAAATGAAGATGATGACGATATAATGATGCATTTAGGTAAGTTATGAATCTCCCAGACCTGGGCTTGTTTGTATGTACAATGGAGATTTGGAGGCAAAGCCCTGTGATGCACCTCAGATCCAATAAGAAAAAAAAAAAAATTGCCCCAAATGGCATTTGCAAATTGTGTACCACTTAAAAGAAACATCTGTCTAAAAAGGATTTTAAATGTTCAGCTTCTAAATATACAAGATACATTCTTTCGAGTATCTGAGAACAATGAGAAAGTCTTACAGAGAGTGATCATCAGAATCACAGCTTGGTCTCTGTTAGAGCAGAAGGAACCTTAGAAATCATCTTGTCACATTGGTGACGTCATTTTACAGATGAATAAACTGGAGTAAAGGTGAGTTTCATAATTTCAGAAAACTTGTCTCTGTTAGTCTTTCGATGCAGTGGGGCAAATGATGCTGCAGCAACTTCAGGGAGAAATACTAAGGTTTGGAAACTCCTTAGCTGCCCAGCGTTGGAACAAGTCTGACTTTCCAGACTCTCAGACCAGAGGGCTCCCCTGGAAAGGATGAGAGGCTTTCTTTTGAATAATTCCATGTTGTCACCCAATTGGAGGACAATTTTACCTGGATGTTCAAATGGAGATGTAGTAAAATGTTGTTTCTGACCAAGTGTTCCTGCCCTCAGTGAGGCTACAGTAAACAGTAGTCCTGCCCTAAACAATTTACCACCCAAGTGTCATTTTTCAACTCTACTACCCACAAACCCCAAGGTGGTTCTCAGGGCTGTTACTGCCATTGATCATCTAAACTTTCAGCAAAATCCGCCTCCCTTTGGCAGATGACAGTGTTGCAGCATTGGATCCTGCCTGTCACCCTCTCCCAAGGCCATCACAAAGTCAGGCTCCTACCAGATGAATTGGGAACCATGGGTGTAGACAGACGATCAATGTCACAGTAGTTCAGAAGAAAGAGACTTTGTCTTTGAAGGAGAGACTAGACTAGATGCAGTGTCATGATTTACCATATATAATTGGGGGACAAGCTCATGGGTGAAGAGCTGTACCTGACTTGATGGATTACGTTCTATGCACCTCATTAGCAAGGTTCTTTTCAGGCATTTTGATGTCTGCACTTAGAACCATCAGGTGTCTGTCACCTCCATTCCCTAGGGGCATGGGGAGGGGCGCTGATTCTTTGTGTGTTCCTGACCGTTGAAGAACCCTCATAGCCAGCAGGCGGGGAGAACACGGTCCATTGCTTTTCAGCCTCAGACCCGTCTGAGGCTGCGTCCAGGCACACCACAAGTGGCAGTCTTGACCAAGGACACCATAATCAAGCAAGCCAGGGAAGCCCCCTCAGAACCAGAAAAAGCGGCGCATGAGGCTGAAATCTGGCCCAAAGGGCAGGCAGAGCCTCGGATAACTCTGCCAGGAAGGGACCACGTGTCCTCTCAGGAGGGTGAGGGCTTTGCCCTGTGGTTTGGTGAGCCGGGGTGTAGTGCACCTAAGGCTCGCCCTCTAAGCCGCCTCCCAGCAAATGCAGAACCACACCGTGACACAGAACCACACCCCCGGCCGCAGAAGGAAATTAAGACCCTGCGCTCACATTCCCTTCTGAGCTTATGCCACCCTGCAGCTAGGGCCGCACATCACTCGGGGAGAGAGCAGACACAGCTGTGGGAGCTGTCTAGACTTGCTGTGATGAAGGACTCCACCGCCTTAATGTCAGGTGTGTTTTCTTATGTCAGTATTGTCTCCTAATTTTAATATGACTGAATTGTTCTTTTTTTCCTTTCTTCTTCTCCTTCTTCTTCTTCTTTTTTTTTTTTTTTTTTTTTTTTGCCTTGCCTATGAAATGACACAAGTCCTCTGCTTTTCTGGTTTATATTATATTGCATTGTGTGGCCGTGCACAGAGTCAACATTTTTTTTTTTTACGTTTGTGTGTTTTCCATCTAATACCATGCAATAACTATCAACGCATAAATGTGTGTTTAGGCATTTTGGAAAACATTTTTTTAAATTAAATGCAGAATTGGAGATGAGGATTGTGTATTCAGAGGAAAACATCACTGTAGTTATTGTGCATACTCCATAGCCACCTGCCAAAGGAAAACATCTCTGCCATTAAAATAGCATTTTTGTTTTGTGAAGACAGTAAAAGCAATGAGGCCAGTGTTGACGGATCACTTGCCAATTTTCAATTTTTAAATCAAAGCTGCTTTGGACTTAGTGTGTGTGAGCTCCAGAAATATCCATAGTCACTCTATTTGCATTTTACATGCATTCAAAACAACTACTTTCTCCCTTTAAAAAAATGATTGAAGAAACATTTGCTCTCGAGTTGAAAAACATTACACCCTAGAGCAATCTGTTATAGCTGAAAGATGGTCTTCTTGATATAATGGTCCTTAATGAAAATTGTGAGGAATTTTCTGCTCTAAAAGCCTCGAGGAGATTGGGTGTGGAGGCCCTCCTCACCCCCTTCAACTCCCCTCCCCCTAAGAACAACATCCATCCCAAGAGGCAATGATTGAGCTTGTTCTCCAGTCCTCAAATCTTGCTCCTTAATTATTTTAGATATTCTGTCCTTATTTATTGTTTTGGGTGTTCTCCCTCTCTCCAAATTAAGAGGAAAGTCACTTGCACAAAATATATGTTGAAAAAAATAGGACCATAACGATCTTCCAACCTTAGGGACTGAGCCACTTAAGACTCGAAAAGCTCAAAGCTTATAATTCTTTGTCATTATCAACATTTTTAAGGTTTGCATGTACGCATACCAATTAAATGGCCATATTCTAGCTATTCAATCAGGATTTGATGAGTTATGGAATTTGAGGGGATGGTAAGCAAATATTGCTTGGATTGTGTTGTCAGAGGCATCAGGTGAAGAATTGTTTCATCCTAAGGCATGCTTCTCAAGAAGTGCTTCATTTGTCCAAGCTAGAACTTCTATTCCCATACAACTTTATTGATCACATATAGTTGTTTAGATCAATCTTTGAGTAAATATGGAACCACTGAGATCTCTTTTCACACTACTCCTTATGTCTAAAGTCCATGACAATGACTGGAGAATCAAAGATGAATGAAATGGCCCTGCGTTCAAAGACTTCTGTCTGGAAAAGACTTCTGTCTAGACATAAAGCAAAGAAATGCCATACACCATAACACATGTAAAATCTCATTTGTATCTGTACAAAAATAGCCCAGAGGAAGATGGCAGGGCAGAAGGATGTGCTCTTACTCTCTCTTGTGAGAGCACCAGGATCACAACTAGCTGCTGGACAGTCATTGACAGGAGGACACTGGATCTCACCAGAAAACATACCCCACGTCCAAGGACAAAGGAGAAGCCACAGTGACATGGTAGGAGGAGTGCAATCACAGTAAAATAAAGTCCCATAACTGCTGGGTGGGTGACTCACAGACTGGAGAACACTTATACCACAGAAGTTCACCCACTGGAGTGAAGGTTCTGAGCCCTACGTCAGGCTTCCCAACCTGGGGGTCTGGCAATGGGAGGAGGAATTCCTAGAGACTCAGACTTTGAAGCCTACTGGGATTTGATTGCAGGACTTTGATAGAACTGGGGGAAACAGAGACTCCACTCTTGGAGGGCACACAAAAAGTGGTGTGCACATCAGAACCCACGGGATGGAGCAGTGACCCCAGGGGAGACTGGACCAGACCTACCTGCTAGTGTTGGAGGGTCTCCTGCAGAGGCAGGGGTGGGTGGGCTGTGGCTCACTGTTGGGGCAAGGACACTAGCAGCAGAAGTTCTGGGAAGTACTCCTTGGCATGAGCCCTCCCAGAGTCTGCCATTAGCCCCACCAAAGAGCCCAGGTAGGCTCCAGTGTTGGGTTGCCTCAGGCCAAACAACCAACAGGGAGGGAACCCAGCCCCACCCATCAGCAGTCAAGTGGATTAAAGTTGAGCTCTGCCCACCAGAGCAACAGTAAGCCCTACCCACCACCAGTCCCTCCCATCAGGAAGCTTGCACAAGCCTCTTAGATAGCCTCATCCACCAGAGGGCAGACAGGAGAAGCAAGAAGAATTATAATCCTGCAGCCTGTGGAACAAAAACCACATTCACAGAAAGATAGACAAGATGAAAAGGCAGAGAGCTATGTACCAGATGAAGGAACAAGATAAAACCCCAGAAAAACAACTAAATGAAGTGGAGATAAGCAACCTTCCAGAAAAAGAATTCAGAATAAAGATAGTGAAGATGATCCAGGACCTCGGAAAAAGAATGGAGGCAAAGATCGAGAAGATGCAAGAAATGTTTAACAAAGACCTAGAAGAATTAAAGAACAAACAGAGATGAACAATACAATAACTGAAATGAAAACTACACTAGAAGGAATCAACAGCAGAATAACTGAGGCAGAAGAACAGACAAGTGACCTGGAAGACAGAATAGTGGAATTCACTGCTGTGGAACAGAATAAAGAGAAAAGAATAAAAAGAAATGAAGACAGCCTAAGAGCCCTCTGGGACAACATTAAACGCAACAACATTCACATTATAGGGGTCCCAGAAGGAGAAGAGAGAGAGAAAGGACCAGAGAAAATATTTGAAGAGATTATAGTTGAAAACTTCCCTAACATGGGAAAGGAAATAGCCACCTAAGTCCAGGAAGCGCAGAGAGTCCCACACAGGATAAACTCAAGGAGAAACACACTGAGACACATAGTAATCAAATTGGCAAAAATTAAAGACAAAGAAAAATTATTAAAAGCACCAAGAGAAAAATGACAACATACAAGGGAACTCCCATAAGGTTAACAGCTGATTTCTCAGCAGAAACTCTACAAGTCAGAAGGGAGTGGCATGATATACTTAAAGAGATGAAAGGGAAGAACCTACAACCAAGATTACTCTACCCGGCAAGGATCTCATTTAGATTCCATGGAGAAATCAAAAGCTTTACAGACAAGCAAAAGTTAAGAGAATTCAGCACCACCAAACCAGCTCTACAACAAATGCTAAAGGAACTTCTCTAAGTGGGAAACACAAGAGAAGAAAACGACCTACAAAAAGAAACCCAAAGCAATTAAGAAAATGGTAATAGGAACATATATATCGATAATTACCATAAACATGAATGGATTAAATGCTCCAACCAAAAGACACAGGCTTGCTGAATGGATTAAAAACAAGACTCATATATATGCTGTCTACAAGAGACACACTTCAGACCTAGGGACACATTCAGCCTGAAAGTGAGGGGATGGAAAAAGATATTCCATGCAAATGGAAATCAAAAGAAAGCTGGAGTAGCAATACTCATATCAGATAAAATAGACTTTAAAATAAAGAATGTTACAAGAGACAAGGAAGGACACTACAAAATGATCAGGGGATCAATCCAAGAAGAAGATATAACAATTATAAATATATATGCACCCAACATAGGAGCAGCTCAATACATAAGGTAACTGCTAACAGCTATAAAATAGGAAATCGACAGTAACACAATAATAGTGGGGGACTTTAACACCTCACTTACACCAATGGACAGATCATCCAAAATGAAAATAAATAAGGAAACAGAAGCTCTAAATGACACAATAGACCAGATAGATTTAATTGATATTTATAGGACATTCCATCCAAAAACAGCAGATTACACTTTCTTCTCAAGTGTGCACAGATCATTCTCCTGGATAGGTTACATCTTGGGTCACAAATCAAGCCTCAGTAAATTTAAGAACATTGAAATCATAACAAGCATCTTTTCTGACCACAACGCTATGAGATTAGAAGTGAATTACAGGGAAAAAAAAGGTAAAAAACACAAACACATGGAGGCTAAACAATACATTACTAAATAACCAAGAGATCACTGAAGAAATCAAAGAGGAAATAAAAAAATACCTAGAGACAAATAACAATGATAACATGATCATCCAAAACCTATGGGATGCAGCAAAAGCAGTTCTAAGAGGGAAATTTATAGCTATACAAGCCTACCTCAAGAAACAAGAAAAATCTCAAGTAAACAATCTAACCTTACACCTAAAGGAACTAGAGAAAGAACAAAAAAACCCGAAAGTTAGCAGGAGGAAAGAAATCATATAGATCAGAGCAGAAATAAATGAAATAGAAACAAAGAAAACAATAGCAAAGATCAATAAAACTAAAAGCTGGTTCTTGATAAGCCATTAGCCAGACTCATCAAGAAAAAGAGGAAGAGGACTCAATCAATTAAATTAGAAATGAAAAAGGAGAAGTTACAACAGACACCGCAGAAATACAAAGGATCCTAAGAGACTACTACAAGCAACTCTATGCGAATAAAATGGACAACCTGGAAGAAATGGACAAATTCTTAGAAAGGTATAATCTTCCAAGACTGAACCAGGAAGAAATAGAAAATATGAACAGACCAATCACAAGTAATGATATTGAAACTGTGATTAAAAATCTTCCAACAAACAAAAGTCCAGGACCCGATGGCTTCACAGGTGAATTCTATCAAACATTTAGAGAAGAGCTAACACCCATCCTTTTCAAACTCTTCCAAAAAGTTGCGGAGGAAGGAATACTCCCACACTCATTCTGTGAGGTCACCATCACCCTGATACCAAAACCAAAGATACTACAAAAAAAGAAAATTACAGACCAATATCACTGATGAATGTAGGTGCAAAAATCCTCAACAAAATACTAGCAAACAGAATCCAACAACACATTAAAAGGATCATACACCATGACCAACTGGGATTTAACCCAGGGATGCAAGCATTCTTCAATACACGCAAATCAATCAATGTGATACACCATATTAACAAATTGAAGAATAAAAACCATACGATCATCTCAATAGATGCAGAAAAAGCTTTTGACAAAATTCAACACCGATTTATGATAAAAACTCTCCAGAAAGTGGGCACAGAGGGAACCTACCTCAACATAATAAAGGCCATATATGGCAAACCCACAGCAAACGTCATTCTAAATGGTGAAAAACTGAAAGCATTTCATCTAAGATCAGGAACAGGGAAAGGATGTCCACTCTCGCCACTATTATTCAACATAGTTTTGGAAGTCCTAGCCACAGCAATCAGAGAAGAAAAAGAAATAAAAGGAATACAAACTGGAAAAGAAGAAGTAAAACAGTCACTGTTTGCAGATGACATGATACTATACATAGAGAATCCTAAAGATGCCACCAGACAACTACTAGAGCTAATCAATGAATTTGCTAAAGCTGTAGGATACAAAATTAATGCACAGAAATCTCTTGCATTCCTATACACTAATGATGAAAAATCTGAAAGAGAAATTAAGGAAACACTCCCATTTACCACTGCAACAAAAATAATAAAATACCTAGGAATAAAACTACCTAGGGAGAAAAAAGACCTGTATGCAGAAAACTATCAGACACTGATGAAAGAAATTAAAGATGATACAAATAGATGGAGAGATATACCATGTTCTTGGATTGGAAGAATCAACATTGTGAAAATAACTATACTACCCAAAGCAATCTACAGATTCAATGCAATCCCTATCAAACTACCACTGGCATTTTTCACAGAACTAGAACAAAAAATTGCACAATTTGTATGGAAACACAAAAGACCCTGAATAGCCAAAGCAATCTTGAGAAAGAAAAATGGAAATGGAGGAATCAGACTCCCTGACTTCAGACTATACTACAAAGCGACAGTAATCAAGACTGTATGGTACTGGCACAAAAAGAGAAATATAGATCAGTGGAACAGAATAGAAAGTCCAGAGATAAACGTATGCACATATGGTCACCTTATCTTTGATAAATGAGGCAAGAATATACAGTGGAGAAAGGACAGCCTCTTCAATAAGTGGTGCTGGGAAAACTGGACAGCTACATGTAAAAGTATGAGATTAGATCACTCCCTAACACCATACACAAAAATAAACTCAAAATGGATTAAAGACCTAAATGTAAGGCCAGACACTATCATTCTCTTAGAGGAAAACATAGGCAGAACACTCTATGACATAAATCACAGCAAGATCCTTTTTGACCCACCTCCTAGAGAAATGGAAATAAAAACAAAAATAAACAAATGGGACCTAATGAAACTTCAAAGCTTTTGCACAGCAAAGGAAACCATAAACAAGATGAAAAGACAACCCTCAGAATGGGAGAAAATATTTGCCAATGACTCAACGGACAAAGGATTAAGTTGCAAAATATATAAACAGTTCATGCAGCTCAATATTAAAAAAAACAAACAAGCCAATCCAAAAATGGGCAGAAGATCTAAATAGACATTTCTCCAAAGAAGACATACAGATGGCCAAGAAGCACATGAAAAGCTGTTCAACATCACTAATTACTAGAGAAATGCAAATCAAAACTACAATGAGGTATCACCTCACACCAGTTAGAATGGGCATCATCAGAAAATCTATAAATGACAAATGCTGGAGAGGGTGTGGAGAAAAGGGAACCCTCTTGCACTGTTAGTGGGAATGTAAATTGATACAGCCACTATGGAGGTTCCTTAAAAATCTAAAAATAGAATTACCATATGACCCAGCAATCCCACTACTGGGCATATACCCAGAGAAAACCATAATTCGAAAAGACACATGCACCCCAGTGTTCATTGCAGCACTATTTACAATAGCCAGGTCATGGAAGCAACCTAAATGCCCATTGACAGATGAATGGATAAAGAAGAAGTGGTACATATATACAATGGAATATTACTCAGCCATCAAAAGGAACGAAATTGGGTCATTTGTTGAGATGTGGATGGATCTAGAGACTGTCATACAGAGTGAAGTAAGTCAGAAAGAAAAAAACAAATATCGTATATTAACACATATATGTGGAACCTAGAAAAATTGTACAGATGAACTGGTCTGCAGGGCAGAAATTTAGACACAAATGTAGAGAACAAACGTATGGACACCAAGCGGGGAAAGTGGCAGGGTGGTGGTGGTGGTGGTGATGAATTGGGAGATGGGGATTGACATGTATACACTGATGTGTGTAAAATGGATGACTAATAAGAACCTGCTGTATAAATATATATATATATATATATATATATATATATATATATATATATATA